>NC_082721.1:78164926-78277426 GCF_030144855.1 Hypanus sabinus
AAGAGGTACAGACCTGCTGCCTACTGTGTGCCAGGGGTGGGGGGAATAATTGTGGCGAATGAGTTGTCCGCCAAGTGTTGGATGGTGACACATTTCTGGAGTACTGCTGGAGCTGTACTTGTCAATGAAAATGGAGAGCATGACATCGCGCCCATTGTTTTGCTTGGCAGGTGATGGAAAAGCTTTGACATTCGAGGAAGTGAGCCACTCGTCGGAGGCCACACAGTGTCCGACCTGTTCTGCTAAGCACCGTATTTCCAGGTTTGATCCTGTTGAGATGACTTTCAGAATATTGACTCAACACGCAACATCTTCGAGTGTAAAAGCCTAGGGGCAGACTCTGTTTGGAGAAGTGGGGCGACTGGTGGGAGCAAAGAGCTTGAACCAGGAGCTATGAAGGAAACAGTCCCAGTGTGAAGTCGGCAGAGATGAAGACTGGTCTGGTGGTGGAATCTCTTTGAAGGAGTCGGAAACTGCAGAGGCAGATCTGTTGCATGTGGAGTGTGGAGAGGTGGAAATTAAGGACCAGGGGATCACTATCGTCACTCTATGCCAGCGGAAAAGGGGCAAGCACTCTGACTTGCTAGGTATACCCTCCTGCTATGTGCTTTTGCACTTCAAATCTCTCTGTCTCTCTCTCTCTCTCTCTCTGTCTCTCTCTCGGTCTCTCTGTCTCTCTGTCTCTCTGTCTCTCTCTCTCTCTCTCTCTCTCTCTCTCTTTCTCTCTCTCTCTCTCTCTCTCTCTCTCTGTCTCTCTCTCTCTCTCTCTCTCTCTCTCTCTCTCTCTGTCTCTCTCTCTCTCTCTCTCTGTCTCTCTCTCTCTCTCTCTCTCTCTCCTCTCTCTCTCTCTCTCTTTCTCTCTCTCTCTCTCTCTCTCTCTGTCTCTCTCTCTCTCTCTCTCTCTCTCTCTCTCTCTGTCTCTCTCTCTCTCTCTCTCTCTCTGTCTCTCTCTCGGTCTCTCTCTCTCTCTCTCCTCTCTCTCTCTCCTTCTCTCTCTCTCTCTGTCTCTCTCTCGGTCTCTCTGTCTCTCTCTCTCTCTCTCTCTCTCTCTCTCTCTCTTTCTCTCTCTCCCCTCCCCTCCCCTCCCCTCCTCCCCTCCCAATTGCTCACAGACCAGGTTTTTCTTTCAGAGCAAGAGATTCTGCAGATTCTGGGTACCTTGAGTACCACACATAAAATGCTGGAGGAACTCAGTAAGACAGCAGCATCAATGGAGAGAAATAAAGAAATCTTGAAACAGGGTCTTGGCCCGAAACATCACCTGCTTATTTCTTTCCACAGATGCTGACAGACCTGCTCAGTTCCTCCAGCATTTTCTGTGTTGGCATTTTGGGCCCCAAGGTGCTTCGTCAGATAACCTTGTTTATATCTTATCCCCATGGTTACCCTTCTTGACCTATCAATGACATTAACCTCCCCATATTCCCTGCAGTTTAACAGGCTTTGTCACTGTCCCAGTTCTGATCAAGGGTCTCAGAGCTGAAATATGGAAATATGTAAAGAATGAGAGTCAATGCCTGGTTTTTATTGTAAATAGTTTTATTGTAAATAGGTTTTATTCCTGAGTAAGGTTTGAGAGTCAACGAATGATTTTTTTTGTAAACATCCTTATTTTGAATAAGGACTCAGGGTCAATGAATGGTTTTTGTAATAATTTTATTTTGTAATATTTCTGAATAAAGTACATTTTGGAAAAAAATTAACTCATTTTCTCTTGCCACAGACACACACTGATCAGCTGAGTGCTTCCAGCATACTCTTCCTTCATTTTTGAAAGTTGTAATGGTTCGTAAGGATTTATGAAAATTTGGAGAGGTATAATATGATTAGGAGTAGTCAGCATGGCTTTGTCAAGGACAAGTTGTGCTTTACGAGCCTGATTGAATTTTTTGAGGATGTGACTAAGCACACTGATGAAGGAAGAGCAGTAGTTGTAGTGTATATGGATTTTAGCAAGGCATTTGATAAGGTACCCCATGCAAGGCTTATTGAGAAAGTAAGGAGGCATGGGATCCAAGGGGACATTGCTTTGTGGATCCAGAACTGGCTTGTCCACAGAAGGTAAAGAGTGGTTGTAGACGGGTCATATTCTGCATGAAGGTCGGTCACTAGTGGAGTGCCTCAGGGATCTGTTCTGGGACCCTTAACTCTTCGTGATTTTTATAAATGACCTGGATGAGGAAGTGGAGGGATAGGTTAGTAAGTTTGCTGATGACACAAAGGTGTTGTGGATAGTGTGGAGGGCTGTTGGAGGTTACAACAGGACATTGATAGGATGCAAAACTGTGCTGAGAAGTGGCAGATGGAGTTCAACCCAGATAAGTGTGAGGTGGTTCATTTTGGTAGATCAAATATGATGACAGAGTATAGTATTAATGGTAAGACTCTTGGCAGTGTGGAGGATCAGAGGGATCTTGGGGCCCAAGTCCATAGGACGCTCAAAGCAGCTGCGCAGGTTGACTCAGTAGTTAAGAAGGCGTACGGTGTATTGGCCTTCGTGGAATTGAATTTAGGAGCTGAGAGGTAATGTTGCAGCTATATAGGACCCTGGTCAGACCCCACTTGGAGTACTGTGCTCAGTTCTGGTTGCCTCACTACAGGAAGGATGTGGAAACCATAGAAAGGGTGCAGAGGAGATTTACGAGGATGTTGCCTGGATTGGGGAGAATGCCTTATGAGAATAGGTTGAGTGAACTGGGCCTTTTCTCCTTGGAGAGATGGAGGATGAGAGGTGACATGATAGAGATGTACAAGATGATGAGAGGCATTGATCGTGTGGATAGTCAGAGGCTTTTTCCCAGGGCTGAAATGGCTGCCACAAGAGGACACAGGTTAAGGTGCTGGGGAGTAGGTACAGAGGGGATAGAAATATAGAAAACCTTTTCTCTGTGCCTACTTCCACGCACCATAAAACTGTACCCTCTCGTGTTGGCCATTTCAGCCCTGGGAAAAAGTCTCTGACTATCCACACGATCAATGCCTCTCATGCAACATAAATTTATACAACACAAAAATGGGCCTCTCAGCCCGTCCATGCTAATCCCTTTTCCCTGCTGATATTTCTCTAAGTTCTTCTCATTGCATCCATTAGGGAGGAGGTACATGATTCTGAAGACACACAGTCAATGTTTGTAGAATGGCGTCATCCCCTCCACTATCAGATTTCTGAACAGTCCTTGAACCCGTGAACACTACCTGACTATTTTGTCAGGGGTAAGTTTTTCACTCAGAGAGTGGTGAGTGTGTGGAATGGGCTGCCGGCAACGGTGGTGGATACGGATACGATAGGGTCTTTTAAGAGACTTTTAGATAGGTACATGGAGTTTAGTGAAATAGAGGGCTATAGGTGAGCCTAGTAATTTCTGAGGTAGGGACATGTTTGGCACAACTTTGTGGGTCGAAGGGCCTGTATTGTGCTGTAGGTTTTCTATGTTTCTATGAGTTGCAATGTGAGTATTATTAAAAGCAAGTTAATACTAATCGGGAAACTGTTGGTAACAAGACGATGGTTCTGGAGTGGTGAGGTTTTACTTCCAGTGTGCATTGTATTTCGTTCCACCACCCATGCCGTACGAGGTACCTGAAAGCCTCTGTGTTGTAAATACCATTTTGCCGTCCCAGATAAAGATGTTCTTTTGGCCATTAAATTTTGTAAAGTGGAAGTTACCACACTATGTCTCTATGTTTTTCTATTACCTTAAGGAATTCTGAAGTGATGTTTACCAGCAGAGATAACTGAATTCCAACAAGCACAACTTTGAATGGGGTTTGACTCCAACCATGGGAATGATGCCCATTGATACCCATTGACTCACCCAGGCCGACCAATGCAACACTCAATCGCACACAACCTTGATGCCATACTCAGTCACACACAACCTTGATGCCACTTGTTCTTCTCTTCTTCTTCGGCTGTCCGTTGGTTCTCGATGATGACTGAGGCCTGGGCAAGATTGTATGGAAGACCTAAAGTTGCCCATCCTGCAAGTCTCTCCTCTCCATGTCACCGACGTTGTCCAAGGACCCATACAACTTGGCACCGGTGTTGTCGCAGAGCAATGTGTGGTTAAGTGCCTTGCTCAAGGACACAACACACTGCCTCAGCTAAGGCTCGAACCAGTGACCTTCAGATCACTAGACCGACACCCTATCCACTTGGCCATGGGCCACACTTGATGCCACACTCAGTCACACACAACCTTGATCAGATAACTTTATGGACAATGTTGATCAGCTCAGATAGATGTTTAATTAGGCTAACATAGCCTCTATTCTTTCTGTTGATAGTCTAGCTAGGCCAACATGGACTCTATTGTTTTTCTTGATTAAGTGATGAGGATGAGCAAAGGACACGAGTTAGAATTTTAACAACAAGTATCTCGAACGTTGGACAGTTTTGATTCTAAAAATCCAAAGTTAGGAATAGGGCGTTTGGGCCTGTAAAATTAATATTCATGGCAATCTAATCAAACATTTTATGATATGTGAGACAACGAAAGTGAGATTGTGGAAGACTTCTTGAGATGAAGGCCAAGCTACCTTCTGCCAATCGAACTTCCAAAAAACTATTTTCAAAAATATCCCTATTGAATGCAATCGTTCCCTGCCTGTGAACACTCTGGCTCCAGAGCCAGTTGAGGAGGTCTTTTCTGGTGAATAAGATGTCTTTTAGTTTCACAATCACTCTTACAAGTATTTTGTTTTCAAATGTGTTTAGTTGCTTGAGTTGATATTCTCCTGCTCCCCAGTGGGCTTTGAACTCATGTCAGTAGATCAATAAAGCTGGTTTCTGGCTACTAATCCGTAACCTAATCAATATGCTGGCACCCCATATGGTGAGGATATCATTCCCATCTCCAAACCATTTTGATGTAACCAACTAGCTTGCCGGATGGCTCCTGAAGACAGTTTGAAGTCAGCCTTAGTGCTGCCGGACTGCAGTCATGCACGGGTCAGGCTGCGTGAAGGTGCTGGGCTCCTTCCCTGGAAGACATAGCTGGGTTTTGCAAGAGCTCGAACATCCTTGCAGCTGCTTTGAATTGCGCAAAACTTTTTATATCTGCACTGAAAATGCCTCAAAACTGCCTTGATGGAATTGGAGTCTGTGATTGGCTGATAGCTCAATGACGATTACACAACAAACAGCACCTTGGGTGCCAATCAGCATTAGAGTTACCAGCTGGTTGATGCCCATCTAGGGCCAGTGGGATTCTTGTTCAACCAAGCAGGAAAGTTCCAATGAGGGAATGAAAATTGCGGTGAATGCTGTGTAAATTCTGCCCCATGCAAAGTTATCATTCTCCAGATCATTCACCGACATAAAATTACAGTGGAAGTATATTTACCATTATTCCAACCTTAAAAAACAATTAACTGATAAAGAAAAGAAGGGCCCGGTACAGTTAAGCCAGTCTTAAAGTGCACTCAAACAGTGGAGCTTGTTTATGTAGTAGTTGGGTGCATCGCTTTACTCACAGTGCTGAACCCCTATCACCAGCCACAGGTGGAACCTCCCTCAAAGAACGTCACAAGCAAACTGGGTTGTTCAGAAGTTCCTTGAATCCATTCATCTGCACAAAGCACTCCTTGCAATAGGGTCTCCTCTTCAGGTGGGATGCTCTGAGCATCTTCCCTTGTGCTCTTCTCAGCACCCCCTATAGAGAGACCCAAAACCCACCCGGTCCCTCAGAAATCTGATCCCTTCCAGCTCTCTCGAATGCTCCATGGCACCCCCACCCCCCTCGACTGGCTGACACAACAACCCGAAGCTGAGCAAAGGGCTCCTTACCTCAGCCGGAGCCAAAACACTAGACTACAAAGCTTAACTAGCAGAACTCACTGCGTCTGCAGAAAAGCTGCTAAAATAAAGTGCCTCACAACATAGCAGTAAAAATACAGTTTTAACCAGAGCATTACATTCTTCCCCCTCCCACCAAAAATAGTCACGTCCTCATGACTTTGTAAGCCTTTTGAACTTACCAAACCATTGATAATAACACAGCATTCAAATTATTTTTGTGATTTCAGGATCCCCCCCCAATTCATTTGTAAATGGGAGTAGCATGTCTCACTATTGAGATTGATACAACACTCTGTTTCAGAGGTGTATCATATGCCAGTCTATCTGGGAGATTCCTGACTCTCTAAGATCTTCAACCTCAGCCTCTCCTTGTGACTGTTCCTGTCTACTTTGGGGTGCCTCTCCCTGTCTATCACTCGTACCAGCTGGCAACTCAGTTCCCCTGCCCCCTGGCTGAACTCAGCCTCATCTCCAATTCCATTGGAGCACAGTTTCTCCTCACTGTCCATTATCATGTCTGACTGTCTAATGAGTTGTCAGTCGTTAAGTCGAATCCAACTCTTTGTGACCTCGTGGCAGTCCTCCCCATTATGTCTGAGTTGGGCTGGGAGATTCAGATATCTCTTCATCAGATCCGATGGTGACAGCGTCTGCTGATGAAAGCACCAGGTCTCAACCATTTACCTTGGTCCTGGTCCTAATCCCTCACGGCTGGCGTCCATGTGCACTACATATGACAACTGGGGGGGGGGGGTCTGCAAAGGCAAGCACAGGGGCTTTAGTCAGTAACTCTTTCAGCAGCTGAATTGCCTCTTCACCCCTTGCATCCCATCTTTCCCCAAAAGGCTCTGAAGGACTAAGATAAACTTTGTCTATTTCTCCTTTTGTTCTCCTCCCTTTCTTTCCTAAGCAAGGGCAACCACACAGAAGATGATCCAAAGGGTGGCTAATTCTAGAGTAGTTCTTGACAAATCTCCAGTAGTACACATATGAATCCAAGGAATGTATGTTGTGCACTCGCATTCTTGGGCCTCGGCCATGTGGTTACCATCTCCATCTTGGATGGATCTGTAGACACTCCATCCTGCGAGACTATGTGCCTGACATAGTCACCTGACGTCTTATTCAGTGACAATTTTAACCTTTCAACTTTCAGGCAGTCTAACACATTCAGTAGCCTCATCTCATGCTTCTCCAGTGTTGACCCAAACACTATGAGGTCATCCAATCATCCAGGTACACCAGTACCTCAAGCAGGTTCATGTCCCCAACAGTCCCCTCTGTGACACTTTGGCAAGTAGCCGGTGCTCCTGATATGCCCTGAAGCATTCTTGCAAATGGAATGAATCCGAGTGGACTTATGAATGCCGGTTCTCTTTATCAGCTTCACTCATAGGTATCTGATAATACCAGCTTCTTAGATCCAACATACTGAATCATTTGTCTCCACTTAGGCAGACC
Organism: Hypanus sabinus; assembly: GCF_030144855.1. Taxonomy (NCBI): domain Eukaryota; kingdom Metazoa; phylum Chordata; class Chondrichthyes; order Myliobatiformes; family Dasyatidae; genus Hypanus; species Hypanus sabinus. The sequence continues at coordinate 78,172,188 of NC_082721.1, forward strand.
GGAGCCTCCTTGATCTGTGGAACTGTATATTGGGCTGGGACTGTATGTCTGTTCAGTGTTCAATAATCAACACACATTCGTACCTTCCTATTTATCTTCAAGATGAATGGTGCCTCAAGAAGTCAGCATCTATTGCTAAGGACCTTCACCATCTGGGATATGCCCTCTTTGTTAAAAATATCAGGGAGGAGGTACAGGAGCATGAAGACCTATACTTGTTGATTTAGGGACAGCTTCTGTACCCCAACATTCGATTTCTGAACAGTCTATGAGCCCATGTGTGTTACTTTATCATTCTTTTATCTTGTACGATTTATTGATTTCATAATTTTACGTCTTCTCACTGCTCTGCTACAAAACAACAAGCTCACAGCACCTACTGTGAGTCCGTGACATTAAACCTGACTCTGATTCATCCGTCACTGTGCCTGCGCCATCTTAGAAACATAGAAAACCTACAGCACAGTACAGGCCCTTTGGCGTGCAATGCTGTGCTGAACATGTGCTTACTTTAGAAATTACCTCAGGTTACCCATAGCCCTCTATTTTTCTAAGCTCCATGTACCTGTCCAGGAGTCTCTTAAAAGATCCTATCATATCCGCCTCCACCACTGTCACTGGCAGCCCATTCCACACACTCACCACTCTCTGCATAAAAAACTTAACCCACACATCTCCTCTGTACCTCCTTCCAAGCACCTTAAAACTGTGCCCTCTTGTGCTAGTCATTTCAGCCCTGGGAAAAAGCCTCTGACTATCCACATGATCAATGCCTCTCATCATCTTATACACCTCTATCAGGTCACCCCTCATCCTCCATCACTCCAAGAAATAAAGGCCGAGTTCACTCCACTTATTCTCATAAGGCATGCTCTCCAATCCAGGCAACATCCTTGTAAATCTCCTCTGCACCCTTTCTATGGTTTCCACGTCCTTCCTGTAGTGAGGTGACCAGATCCGAGCACAGTACTCCAAGTGGGATCTGACCAGGGTCCTATATAGCTGTAACATTACCTCTCGGCTCCTAAACTCAGTCCCATGGTTGATGAAGGCCAATGCACCATATGCCTTCTTAAACACAGAGTTAACCTGTGCAGCAACTTTGAGTGTCCTATAGACTCGGACCCCAAGATCCCTCTGATCCTCCACACTGCCAAGAGTCTTACCATTAATACTATATTCTGCCATCATATTTGACCTACCAAAATGAACCACTTCACACTTATCTGGTTTGAACACTTGTTGAATACTCCTTCCTATTCACCCAGTACTCTGGCAAAGAGAACCAGGTTTAATATCTCTGGCATATTGTTGTAAAATTTGTTAACTTTGCAGCAGCAGCACAGTGCAGTTCCTCATAACAGAGAGAAACAAGCATGTGAATTGCAGTAAGTATATAAAATAGTGCAAAAATAGGAAATAGTGTGGTCTCCGGTACAGCAGCAGATAAACCAAATGTTCTTTGCACCCGCGTTCAGATCTCCAGCAGGGATGCTGTGTTTTCTTTTCCCTGCTCTTTAGCTTCTCTGTCCCACTCCTGATCTGACCTACCAGTATGCAGCCTTTCACCACAGGCCCAACTTAAGGTGGGGAATAGCACTTGTCTGCAGTCTGGGCACGATGGAGCCTGCTGGACTTGATACTGAATTGTACAGTTGCAGGTAACTGTCCGTATCAGAGCCACTCATTTCCGTTACAAGTCATCCACCTGTGATAGGGACTCTGCTTTTCCCTGCCTGTTAGCACAGCTTGAACTGCTGGGCATGTGTGATAACCCTGCGATCAGCCACACATAACACAGGCAAGGAAACAAGAATCCCTTTCCAACTGCCTCCATTAACCCATTTGACTTGATCTCACCCTACCCTAGATATTTCCTTTGTCCCACCTACCTCCCCGACCATCTTCTCTGCAAGTTAGGAGCCCACCTTTCTTTTATCTCTCTGTCCAGTTCTACCGCAACAACTCCCACTTGAATCACTAACTCTGTTTCTTTCTGTAGGTGTTGCTGAGTATTCCAGAAATTCCAGTTTCTATACCGGGAGAACGATCTTGCTGAAAAACAGAACAAAAAATTGTAACAAGAATCTTTCTGAAGACTGTCATAAATATAAAAGGGAAATAATCATTCTGGAAGATATCTACGATAATAATCTATTTCCCCTGTCTTTTAAATATTGAGATTTATGTTGTGTTTCTATTGAAGAATGACTTCTGAGTGCAAATCTTAAAGGAAATGTTTCTAAAATAAATCATGTGCTCATTCTGCGAAGGTTGAACGGTGCTGAAGTGAATCGCTGGTTGGTCTGGGATTCAACTTCTTTTCCATTTTAACACCATCAAGGGCAAAGAGATTTAAGGAGGAATCACAAAAGGAAAGCTGTCTCTATTTGAAAATGAATAACTCCTCTGCAGTATTAATAATAGTGCTGATTATAATGAAGAGATGTCATTCATCTCTTACTGAGCATGCTTTCTGAAAGGCTCTAACGCTAAGAACTGCTTATTAAGTGGGGTTAAAATCTTTGTGAAGATTGGAGGAAGAGGAATGATACAGGAATGCAATTAGTGCAAATCCGTTAAATACCAGCAAGTTGAACCATTGTTCAAGGTACTTCACAGAGGAAAAGCAAAAATGAGGAATTTCCATTTACATAGCACCTTGCACTGGAAATCTCCCAATGTTTCATTGTGAAATACTGTTTGAGATGCTTCATTGCAGAAATCTCAGTGGCAGATTTTCAGTGCAGGAGGATCCTTCAAACAGCAGTGATGATTGAGCAATGAATATTAACTAGGGTCCTGGGGAGATCTCTATTGTGCTTCCTCAAATAACACTACAGGATCTTCTGCGTCTAGTTGAGAGAGTATACAGGGCCATCAGTTTAGCAACAGAAGTGCAATAATTCACTGAAAGTGGATCGTTAGCTTGAATCAACGACTTATATGTTTCCTTACACTGTGGGAAGGTGTGATTCATCCCATCGAGTTTATGTCAGCTCTCAGGGCGATCCCAATAATCATTTCCTCCACCCCACCATACTCCTACAATATATTTCCTCACACACAGGAAAGCTAAGGATGTCCTCTGTCCAGCACAATAGGCAGGGTTTCCTGGTAGTCGCCCATTTCAATTCGACTTTCCATTCTCATGCTGGGCACTCAGTGACTGCTTCATTCGGCACCTCCTGTACCTGATAAAGTGGCCACTGAGTGGATGTTCATTGTCTTCTGCTGCTGTGGCCCATTCACTCCCAGGTTCGATGTTTCGTGCTTTCAGAGACGCTCTTCTGCGCAACCACCTTTGTAATGTGTGGTTATTTGAATTACTGTCGCCTTCCAGTCAGCTTGAACCAGTCTGGCTAAATTGTCTCTGACCTCTGTCAAGGCGTTTTCGTACAGAGGACTGTCACACAGTGTTTTTGTTTTTGTTTTTCACATAACACTACATTTACACCACACGCTGCATCTGCAAAGCAAACAGCATTATGAAGGACCCCACGCACCCCTCATACAAACTCTTCTCCCTCCTGTCGTCTGGGAAAAGGCACCGAAGCATTCGGGCTCTCACGATCAGACAGTGTAACAGTTTCTTCCCCCAAGCCATCAGACTCCTCAATACCCAGAGTCTGGACTGACACCAACTTACTGCCCTCTACTGTGCCTATTGTCTTGTTTATTATTTATTGTAATGCCTGCACTGTTTTGTGCACTTTATGCAGTCCTGGGTAGGTCTGTAGTCTAGTGTAATTTTTTTCTGTGTTGTTTTTTACGTAGTTCAGTGTAGTTTTTGTACTGTTTCATGTAGCACCATGGTCCTGAAAAACATTGTCTTGTTTTTACTGTGTACTGTACCAGCAGTTATGGTCAAAATGACAATAAAAGTGACTTGACTTGACTTGATAATTCTCTATAAACTCTAGAGACTGTTGTGCATGAAAATCCTGGGAGATGAACAGTTTCTGAGGCACTCAAACCGTCCTGTCTGGCACCAAAAATGATTCCACAGTCAAAGGCACTTAGTTCACATTTCTTCCTCATTCTGATATTTGGTCTGAACGACAACTGAGCATTTTGACCATGTCTCCATGCTTTTATGCATTGAGTTGCTGTTACATGATTGGCTGATTTAATGAGCTGGTGTACAAGTGAACTTAATAAGTGGCCACTGAGTTCATGTTTCCTTAAAAACAAATATGGAGAGGTTCCTGAAATGTCAGCAGTGCTCAGAATCAAAAGCCGCTGATGTGGATAGGTGTCTCCAAGTTCTGATTCCTGCAGACATTTGAGATCTGGAATAAGAACAAATATTTGGAACATTCAGCAGACCAGGTAGCACCTAAAAGTTAATGATTAGATAAAGCCGGGTTTTATTTGTCAACTGTACATCAAATCATACAGTGAAATGTGTTGTTTGCATCAGATCAAATCAGCCCACGAGTGCTGCCAACATAAGTTACTAAATTGAGCCCTAACAGTATGACTTTGGAACGTGGGAGAGAACTGGAGCAGCGGGAGAAAACCCAGTTGGTCACAGGGAAAAAGCACAAATGCCTTGCAGGCAGTTCTGGAATTGAACGCCTCTTGATGATCTCTGGCACTGTAATACCATTACTCTACTATACCACCTGCATCTGCTGCGGGAGGGACGGTATTAATGTAACATACTGTGGGATTTCACTGCTGTGTAACATGCTGCAAGGTTTCACTGATAATGTAATGGTTTCTCTGTAGCAGCAATGTTTGGGTTATGACTAGAGATAATGCGGTTAGGAATGCTGTTGTTCTTTCTTGTGAGCTGGAAGAGAGATTTTCGTGGTCTTTTGCCAGAGAGAGATGATGAGAGAAGACACAAATGGAGGGAGTTAGTAGACCGCCAGAGGGAGTGGACTTGGACCGAAGGTCAGTGACGACCGGGGGAGGTTGATGGTGGAAGACCGGCTTATGGGTGAGCTCCAACATTGCGCAATCCACTGTTTCATGAAAATGGGCCCTTCTTTTATTGTTTCCTTTACTAACCATATAGTCAAAGTAAGAATTATAAAGCTTAATCGTTTAATCACATATTGTGTACTGTTTGTTATTTCAGGGTACTGATTTGTAGCAAGGGACACATCACGCAACATCCACTCAAACAAGTTTTTTTAAAGTTCGGCTGTGCCGGGGGCTATCACCCCCTATATTAAGCCGCTAGCTGAAGTGAGAGTTACATTAATACTTCATGTTGATGATCTTCATCAGAACTCCATCAGAAACTGTTAAGGTTGCTGAGGGAAATTTGTCCACAAGCTTCCAAACGCAGGTCTTGACCAGGATTATTGACCATCCCATTGCATCCACAGACTGTGTGTGTGTGTACCAATCAAAGTTTCATTGATGTGGGAGTGGTGACCGAGAACGACATAATTCCAGATATCGTTCAAGAAATGGCAAGTGTTTTCAGCCCAAACAGTAGTGATGAGAAAACAGCTTAACACAACAACAAGTGTTCATGTGGGAAAAGATGTGGTCAAAGGCAAATCATGCTTGATCAACTCAGTTGTTAACATGAAATAAAGGGAAGGGTTGATGAAAGTAGTGTGGTTGGGTGTTTTTGCATATTGACATTCAAAGGATCAGATAGTAGACCTGTTAACAAAATCAATGCCCAATGGTTTAATGGTACCATTACAACATGACTGTCGGTTGGTTAAAGGATGGAAAGCAGGGAGTATTTGTGGATAATTTCAGACTAGATCGAAGGATGTAGTGCCACTCCAAGATTGATACAAAGTATGCTGATTAATGGCAGTTAGATGATATAACAAAAATGAACATAAGACCATGAGACACAGGAGCAAAATTAGGCCATTTAGCCCATCAAGACTGTTCTATCATTCCATCATGGCTGATTTATTATCCCTCTCAACCTTATTCTCCTGCCTTCTTCCCCCAACCTTTGATGCCCTTACTAAGCAAGAACCTCCAGTTTAAATATACCCAATGTCTTGGCCTCTACAGCCATCTGTGGCAATGAATTCCACAGAATCACCATTCTCTGCCTAAAGAAATTCTTCCTCATCTCTGTTCTAAAGGGACATCGTTCTATTCTGAAGCCATGCCCTCTAGTCCTAGAGTCCATCCATTATAGGAGGTATCCTCTCTACATCCACTAGGCCTTTCACTATTCAATAGGATTCAATGAGATCCACCTCATTCTTCTAAACTCCAATGAGTACAGAGCTATCAAACGCTCCTCTTGCATTAACGCTTTCAGGGCTGGAACCTCCTCTGGATTTGAGTAATTGCAGCAATCACTCACTTACTACAAAGAGAGTAGCACAGTGCAGTAACTAGCAGAGCCACTACCTCACAATATGCCAAGACCTGGGTTCAATCCCGTCCTCAAGTGCTGACTGTGTGAAGTTTGCGTGCTTTCCCTGTGGCCACGTGGTCTTTCCCTTGGTGATTTGGATTCCTTCCACATTCCAAAGAAGTGCAGGTCAGTAGGTTAATCAGCTGTTGTAAATGGCTTTTGGGGGGAGCAGATGGGATTGTGGAGAGAATAAAAAAGGGTTAGATTACTGCACTGTTAAAGTTGGTGGGTGGTGGTCAATGTGGACTCAGTGGGGTAAGGATCTATTTCCCTGCCTTATCTTTATGACTCTATGTCAAAGGACACCATTCATTCATTGGCTCCCAGCAGAGTAACCCTTGTCCACACTTTCCTTATTTCCCTTGTGCTCTCCACATACTCATTAAGTCACCTTTGATGCCATTTAGCACCTACCAACACCAAACAGCCAATGAACCTACCAGCGTGTTTTCTGGGTGTGGGAGGGAACTGTTGCATCTAGGTGTAACCAATGTGGTCATACAGAGAATGTGCAATGTGATTTCTATCATTTGTCCACAACACACCAAGCAGTAGTCTATGATGATGTCAAGTGCAAGAATTTGGAAACCCTTGGTCTAAAGTCCTGGCAGTTGCTTGAAATACATTGAGTTGAATATAATTTAAATTGTCCTTTGAGCATTCGCTGACAGTAATCCCATTTTACATTCCACACAAGACCATCAACTACCCCACCCAGTCCAAGACTATCATTCATCATTCAGACTCTAGAGATAATTTACGTTTTCCAGATGTGGAGGAAACAAGAGCACCCAAGGGACACGGGGGGATGCGCAGACTCCATAGGCATACAGCATCAGAGGTCAGGGTTGAACCTGGGTCAATCTGGGGGGTGGCATGGTCGCGTAGTGGTTAGCACAACGCCTTCCAGTACAGATGACCTGGCTTAGTTCCCACCGCTGCCTGCATGGGTTTTCCCTGTGGCTGCACAGGTCTTCTCCGGGTGCTCCGGTTTCCTCCCACAGTCCAAAGACATACCGGTTGGGAGGTTAATTGGACATTGTAAATTATCTCATGATTAGGGTTGTGTTAGATCGGGGGATTGTAGGGCTCGAAGGGCCAGAAGGGCCTATACCGCGCAGTATCTCAATAAATAAATAAATAGAAATCTGAAGCGGCAGCTCTACAAGCTACACCACTGGTTCACAATGTGTCTATAATTTGTGACAGGTCGATTCTTAGGGTTGCATGTGGATCTAGCGGAGGGACTCCTGAGGAGGAAGGCTTACTGCCCCTTACACCACTGGCATTTAGGGCAGTGATGGATGTTCTCCATCTCTGTCCGTCCTTGGCCATTCAGGTGTAGAAGGACACATCAATGATGTTTCCATAACAATTTTGTTTGACCATTCAGGATTGTTAGTCCTGAACTGAACCCCCTAACCTGGAGGATTAGTGGACCTCTCTTAGTTTGTCCTTTACTCTTTGTCCTGTTTGGCATGGGTGACACTACAACGAGCCAAAGCATAAGGCCCTGACTCCAGCCAACATAGCTCTCCCGATCATTGAGGCTCACAAGCCTCCAAGTCATGACAAGGTTGTGGTCTTCTTGGAAGAGTGAGGAAGGAGGTTGCACAGGAATTGGCCATGCTATTTGCATGAATATCAGTCTTCATGCATGTTGTAGCCATTAGGATTCTCTGAATGACCTGTGCTCCATAGCAAACCATGGGTCATCTCTAGGATTAGTTTAGCTACCTCAGGAATGATTTGGAAGCTAAAAAGTAAACTGGTTTTGTCGTTGTAGAAATTTTTCAGATATGACTTTATTGCATTTGTTCCGACATTCAATCAAAGCAGCACGTTTGATTGACAGCTTTGTGAGCAAACTCCCTTTCCTATATTCTTTTCAAGAGATGAATTTTCTTCACTCTTTGAAGTAATTTAAACTTTTTGGAATTACAGCAGGTTGCCAAACTGGTGGTCCATCTCTTGCTTTTTTTCAGTGGTCCCACTGGAATAACTCACTGAAATGTACAAAACTCACCCCGGATGCTGGTGAATCTATAGAATTCTTCCCACAAGGGTTTGCGGAGGTTCATTCATTGAGGACATTTACGTCAGAGATCAGATTGGATGCTAAGGTGATCGAAGGACGGAGTATAACAATGATCCTGAGATAAATGATCAGTTGTGATTCTATTGTCTGGTGGAGCAGGCTTGAAAGGGCTGGATGGTTTTCTCTTCTACTGATAATATTAAGTCTTTCAGGCAATTTTCAGTGGGTTTGCCTCGAGTAAGAAGTGCAGAAGGAGCAAAGAGGAATGCCACGAGGTTGGCCTGCACCAGAGGTGCATGGGGCTGAAAATCCGAAGACAGGAAACGGTCTCCTCCAGGATTTCAGCCCAGTAATAGATGACTTGAAGCGGAAATGGGATTGGTTTATAATTGTTACCTGTACCGAGATACACTGGAAAGCTTGTCTTCAACACTATTCATACACACCAGATCATCTCCCGGTGCATTGAGGTAGTAAGAGGTAAAACAAGATCAATGCAGAGAAGTGTAACCACTACTGAGAAAGTGCAGTGCAGATAGAATAAGATGCAAGTTCATAAGACCATAAGACAGAGGAGCCATTTGGCCCATCAAGTCTGCTCAATCCATTCTCCTGCCTTCTCCCTGTAACCTTTCATGCCCTGTCTAATCAAGAACTTCTGCCTTAAGTACACCCAAAGTCCTAGCCTCCACAGTCACCTGCAGCAAGGAAACCCACACATTCACCAGCTTCTGGCTAAAGTGATTCCTCCTCATTTCTGTTCTGAATGGATGTCTCTCTATTCTGAGGCTGTGCCCTCTGGTCCAAGGCTCCCCTACCATAGGAAGCATCCTCTCCACATCCACTATCTTGGCCTTTCAAGACTGAATAGGTTTCAAAGAGATTCCCACTCATTCTTCTAAATTCAAATGAGTAAAGGCCCAGAGCCAACATTTGCCTTCCTTGCCACCAACTCAACTTGAAAATTAACCTTTAGGAAATCCTGCATAAGGATTCCCAAGACCCTTTGAACCTCAGATTTTGGAATTCTCTCTCCACTTAGAAAATAGTCCATGCTTCTATTCCTTCTTCTAAATTGCATGACCATACACTTCCCAACGCTGTAATCCATTTGCCACTTCTTTGCCCATTCTCCTAATCCGTCCAAGTCCTTCTGCATGCTCCCTGCTTCCATAGCACTACCTGCCCTTCCACCGATCTGTATCATCCACAGACATGGCCACAAGGCCATTAATTCCGTCATCCAAATCATTGACATACAACGTTAAAAGAAGCAGTCCCAACACGGAATCCTGTGAAATGCGGCTAGTCACTGGCAGTCAATCAGAAAAGGATCCCTTTATTCCCATTCTTTACCTCCTGCCAAACTGCCAATGCTTTAATCTCACTGATTTCCATTCTGTATGCCCTCCCTTTTGCTTTTATGTTGGCTTTGACTTTCTTTATCAGCCACAGTTGCCTTTGAGATATATCTATCCTGTGCCTTCTGAATCGGTCCCAGAAGCTCCAGTCATTGCTGCTCTGCTGTCATCCTTGCTTGTGTCTCCTTCCAGTTAACTTTGGCCAGCTCCTCTCTCATGCCTTCAACTCCCTTTCCTCCACTGTAATATTGACACATCTACCTTTCGCTTCTCCCTCTCAAATTGCAGGATGAAGACTATCATATTATGACTACTGCCTTGTAGGGGTTTCTTTATCTTAAGCTCCCTAATCAAATCCGGTTCATTACACAACATCCAACCCAGATTAGCAGATCACCTTGTGGGCTCGACCACAAGCTGCCCTAAAAAGCCATCCAGTAGGCACTCTACAAGTTCTCTCTCTTGGGTGCCAGCCCCAACATGATTTTCCCAATCTACCTGCGTATTAAGCAGAATCAGAATCAGAATCAGGTTTATTATCACCGGCATGTGTCATGGAATTTGTTAACTTAGGAGCAGCAGCAGCTGAATGCAATACATAATATAGAAGAAAAAAAATAAAAAAGTAAATCAAGTACAGTATACGTATATTGAATAGATTAAAAATGGTGCAAAAAAAACAGAAATAATATATATTTAAAAAGTGAGGTAGTGTTCAAGGGTTCAATGTCTATTTCAGAATCAGATGTCAGAGGGGAAGAAGCTGTTCCTGAATCGCTGAGTGTGTGCTTTCAGGCTTCTGTACCTCCTACCTGATGGTAACAGTGAGAAAAGGGCACGCCCTGGGTGCCTCAGGACCTTAATAATGGAGGCTGCCTTCCTGAGACACCGCTCCTTGAAGATGTCCTGGGTACTTTGTAGGCTAGTACCCAAGATGCAGCTGACTAAATTTACAACCCTCTGCAGTTTTTTTCAGTCCTGAGCAGTAGCCTCCCCACCACCCCCATACCAGACAGTGATACAGCCTGTCAGAATGCTCTCCACCATTAATCCCCCATGTCTATCATATCATTGCCCTCTTGATAAGCCTGTTCTATCTCCTGTTGTAATTCATAGTCCACATCCTGCTCAGAGGCCTTTATACAGTATAACTCCCATCAGGGTCTTTTTGCCCTTGCAATTTCTTAACTCTACCAACAAGGATTTTACATCTTCTGATTCTTTGTCAGCTTTTTTTAAATATTTGATTCCACTTTTTACCAAAAGGGCCACACCACCCCTCTGCCCACCTGCCTGTCCTTTCGATATGTTGTTTACTCTTGGATGTTACTCTCCCAACTATAATGTTCTTTCAGTCACGACTCAGTGATGCCCATAAAATCATACCTGCCAATCTTTAACTGTGCTACAAGATCCTCTACTTTATTCTGTATACTGTGTGCATTCAAATATAAAACCTTCAATCCTTTATCCAACACCCTTTTCGATTTTGTCCTCGTTCTACACCTCAACTCATCCCAGTGACTGCAATTCTGCCTTATTATCTGCCAGTCCTTCCTGACAGTTTCATTACACACTGCCTCTACTTGTAAACCAACAGCCCTATCACTCTGGTTCCCAGATTAGTGTAAACCCTCCCAACAGCTCGAGCAAACCTGCCCGCAAAGATATTGGTCCCCCTTTGATTCAGGTGTAATCTACCCCTTTTGTACAGATCGTTCCTTCCCCAGAACAGACCCCAATGATCCAGAAATCTGAAACTGTGCCCCCTTGCACCAGTTTCTCAGCCATGCAATCATCTACTAAATCATCCTATCCTTATCCTCATCAGCATGCGGCATAGGCAGTAATCCAGATATCTCTACCACGGTGGTCCTGCTTTTCAGCTTTCTGCCTTGCTCTCTAAATTCTCTCTTCAGGCACTCCTCGCTTTTCCTACGTAATATGCACCAAGACTTCTAGCTGCTCACTTACGTCCCCCCCACCTTAGAATGTTATGAACTTGATCCAAGACATTCCTGACACCGGCACCTGGCAGGCACCATACCATCCAGGTGTCTATCTCAACCACAGAATCTATTCTCTACTCCTCTAACTACAGAATCCCCTATCACTACTACAATCCTCTTCTTCCCCCCCACACTCCCTTGCCCCTGAGTCATAGTGCCAGACTCGATGTAGTGACCTGCTCGATGTGGTTCCCCCCAGTAGGTTGTCCCCCTTATTATTGAGGGGAATGGTCACCCATTTTCCTGCCTCCTACAACTTAGGGGTGACGACCTCTCTGTAGCTCTTAATTACAACGAGGTAGATGGTGAGATCAAGTGTACATTTTATCGTACTGTGGAAGCAATCAATGACTTTGTATCAGCAGATGCTGGAATCTAGGGCAACAAAGCGATCCACTGGGGGAAATCAACGAGCTGTGCAGCATCTGAAATAAACTTGATGTTTTGATGTTTTGGGTCAACATCATGCGTTGGAACCAAGAGTGGTGATGTGAGATGGCTAAAATAGAGAGGAGAAGGGAGGGGGGGCAGAAAAGGATTCTGAGGTGATTGGTAGATGGAGGAGGGTTGTGAGATGACAGGCAGGTATTGCCAGGTGAGCAGAGGTGGAGCAAGAAGACTATTGCTGGTGAACGATTGATGGAAGAAGACAAAGAGAGTGGTGAATAAGAAGCAAACAATGGAAAAGAAAATAACTTGACTCCATCCTGTCTCCTCTTGTGCAGTACCTTCCCATCTACTTCCGAAACACCTTGTATTGCCTACAGTATTTGGATAAATTCTGATTACCCAACTCCAAATCTCTATGCACCTCTCTCCCCCATCAGGAAGGTTTAAAAGCCTTTTACTTTTTTCTACAATAAAGATCTAACCTGTTCTCCTCCACCAACACTGGCTGAACTTTCTCTTACCTTCAAAACTTCTCTCACGTTTTGTAAATCGCGGTTGTAGACATGGGATTCGACAATGGCTCAGCTATGTCTGATCTGTTGGCTAAGTGGAACAGTCCCTGTTCCAAATCTTCTCCAGTCCCACTCCTCTACTCTTTCCTTGTTACACTAATGTCTGCACGTGTTACTTCTTTCAGGTACCACCCTGCTCTGAAATTCATATAGACCAGTTCTGACATTTCTCTCCCTTTTCTTGATTTCACAGCCTCCATTGCAAGAGACAAACTCTTTGCTAGTATTTACTATAAACCCACCGACTCATACAGCTACTTAGGCGCCACCTCCTCCCACCTTGTCTCCTGCAAGGATACCATTCCCTTCTTCCAGCTTCTCCATCTTCACCACGTGCTTTCTCATGATGAGGCTTTTCTGTTCCAGGATAGATTTGTCATCAAGGGTGGCTTCCATTCTACTGTGATTGATGGAGTCTGATCTTGCATCTCCTCCGTTACCGATACTTCTTCTCCTTCACTCTCCTTACCGCCGTCCACGGGGATCACTCCGTCTTTGACCTCCTGGTCCACTTGTCCCTCTGCCCTCACCCCTCCCTTACTCTGGCACTTTGTCCTGCCTTCACAGCAGGTGTAACAGTTGTCCTTACCTCTCCTCCTTCACCACCATCCAGGACCTAAACAGCCCATCCAGGTGAAGCAAAGTTTCGCATTCATCTCTTCCTGCCTCGTCTCTTCCATTCTGTGCTCCAAAAGTAGCCTCCTTTATGTACATCGGCAAGACCAAATGTAAACTTGACCATCATTTCACAGAACACCTACCCTTAGTCCCCAATGGCCATTCAGAGCTCTAAGTTGCCAACCAGTTGATGATTGTATGCTCTAGTATCAATTGTTTGGTGACAATAAAGCAATAAAACATTTCAACTCCCCTCTCCATTCCCACAGAGACCTGCACATTTTTGGCCTTCTCAGTTGTCAAGGTGAAAGCCACTACAAACTGGAGGAACAACAATTCATATTCCACCTCCATAGTCTACAGTCCAGTGGCACCAATACTGAATTTTCCTATTTAAGGTAACCATAATCCTGAGAACTATTTTTTTATTTTTTACCCCTCTATATTCACTACCCCTCCTTTCTTCTTTAGATTTTTGTCTCATTTTTGTCCCCGTTCTTACCTCCCCACTCACTCACCTTTTTCTTCTTACCACTCCAGGCTTCTTCACTTCACACACAGGTTTCTCCCCCAAACCCCCAGACCCCCAAACCCCAACGGGATCTAACTGCTCCAACTTTCCTCTCTACCCCAATGGCTTCCATTTTTACCTTCTTCATTTATCCAAATCAAGCTTTGCGTTCCTGCTTATCTCACCTCCATCTTCATCCTCCCCTCTGCACTGTGTTCCATCTGATTTCGTCACCCTTTTCCTGCTCTCTCCGTCCACCTCATCTATCGTTCACCTCCTCTGCCGTCCATCTCCACCCACTGCTCACCTCCCCTACCTGGCTCTACCAGCCTGTCACCACACCAGTCCTGAGCTCCCTGACCACCAACCCTTTCCTGCTACTCCCCTTCCCCTTGCTATGCTGGTCATCTTTCCCTCTCCACTCTCAGTCCTGATGCAAGGTGTCGAACTCAAACGCCAGTAGTTTCATTCCTCCCACAGAAGCCAAAGGCAGCAAACACAATAGAGGCATTTAAGAGGCTCTTAAACACATGAATGTAAAGAGACTGAAGGGAAATGGGTATTGCATAGGTAGAAGGGATTGGTTTAGTTAGGCATTTAATTACTAGCTTAATCAGTTCAATCCAACATTGTGGACCGAAGTACCTGTTCTTCTGCTGTTTCATTCCACATTCTATGTAAATTCATTGAGAAAGCTTCAGGAAAAACCCTCAATTAATGAACACTAGTGTGGGACGGAGATGATGGAGTAACAATCAATTCCCAAAATGAATCGTCCACAACTTGGGCCGGCTGCTCCATGTTCTGGAAGAGGATCTCTATTTATAAACACAAGAGATCCTGCAGATGCTGGAAATGCAGACACACACACACACACACTCACACACACACACACACACACACACACACACACACTCACACACACACACACACACACACACACACACACACACACACACACACTCACACTCTCACACACACACACACACACACACTCACACACACACACACACACACACACACACACACACACACACACACACACTCACACAATGCTGTGGGAACTCAGCACATCAGGCCCCAAACAGTCGAAGTTTGGGGCTCAGAACCTTCATCGGGACACCTTCCTTCCTCTCTTTTGTTCCTCTTCATAGATGCTGCCTGACCTACTGAGGTCTTCCATTTTCTTTGTGAATCTCCATTTATGTCACCTCTCAAACCGGAGGCTGCTCTAGCTCAGGTTATTGCTCCTTGTCTCCTCCCAGGAACCACACCTCACACACTGACCTTGACAAATACAGATCCGTTTTCACGGGGAAACAAAAGGCCTAATTACAGCCTCCATTTTAATCAATATGTATGATACAGATGGCCTTAATGCCATTGATTTGAATGATAATTGATGGGCGCTTGCAGGTTGCCTCGGAACAGGAGAAAGCCAGGCTGATTTAAAGGACAGCGATGTGCATCAAAGAGCCTGCTATCCTTGTCTTTCCACTCTTCACCAGACAGAGACCCTTTTAATGCTATTGATCTATTAGTCAGCAATGTCTGAGTCTCTAAAGTCTACTTTTGATTTTCAGCAGGTGTCTAAGAGGCTTTTAGGCAGGTGCTTGAACATGCAGGGAATGGAGGGATGAGGACTGTGCACAGATACTGTGGGCCAAAGTGCCTCTGCCTGTGTTCTGGTTCTGTGCGTTAATGAGCAGTTGGCTCATTCTTCATAGATTCTGATAAAATATTGTGGCTTTGTGACACTGATGACGTGGTTACTTGGTGACAGTAAATTTTAACTGGAAACTCCCTACTTTTCAGAGAAAATGGTGAAAAGAAATACTGGATTTTACAAAATCCTAACAGTTTTGCTAACAGTTTAGAGACTATCGTAATTTGGTTTCAAGAAAGTTTCTGATTAAAAACAAAACAGTGGGGACATTGCCCTTGAGAGGTGGCAACTTCAGTGGGTCAGCCTCAAGCCAGAAACCCAGTTAAGGTTGGCAGAGGGGGTAGTTACCCCACAGCTGTAATAATCCTGTTCAACCGTGCCTCAGGTGCTGTCTGTGTGCTGCTTGCAGGTTTTCCCTTTGTCTCCGTGGAGTTTCCCCCTATATCTCAAAGATGTGCAGGTAGGTAGGTTAACTTGGTCCTAGTGTGTAGGTGGATGAGTTAGGGGAAAGTAAAAGGGTATGTGAATGAGTCTCAGGGAAAGATGTGCAGGAATGGGATTGTTCTGTTAGCTGGCATCAATGTTGAGCTAAATAGCCTCCTTCTATTCCTAAGGAAACACAAGTAAATAATCCTCTGGGTGGCTGGGAAGAGAGTATGACTCTTCCAGTAGGGATCAGCCTGAACCACAACTCTGGAATCAAACACAAATTATGGACCTGTTTGGAGCCGATAGCAGCTCTTGTGGCCAGGAAGGTGCAATCCACTAAGGACCACAGGTGTAACGAAGAATCGACCCAGAGACACCCGCTCTATGCAGATTGTAGCACAACTCTTTGGCAAAAGTAAGAATCAATGATATGATTAATACAATATTGCATCAGACTCTGAAGGGAAGAGGATACACTGTTGTGCCTGAAGGAGAGTATCAGTGATGTTTACCATATGCTGGTGTCAAGTTCTGATAAATGGTCATCTTGAAAGCCAGCTTCCTCTCCAAGGACTCTATCTGTACTTCTCACTGCCCTGGTAAAGCAGCCAGCATACTCAAAGACCCCTCTGACCCAAAATGTTCTCTCTTCACCCATTCTCTCATCAGGCAGGAGATACAAACGCCAGAAAAAACTTACCACTGGGCTGAGGGACAGCTTCTGCCCACTGTTGTAAGAACTTTGGACTGAACTTTTATACATTAAAGATGAACTTTTGGTCAACCCCATCATGACCTTGCATTTTATTGTCAACCTCCACTCCACTGACTCGGTAACTGGGACTTCATTCTACATTCGGCAATGACTCGATAACTGGGGCTTCACTCTACATTTGGTAATGACTCGGTAACTGGGACCTCACTCTACATTCGGTAATGACTCGGTAACTGGAACTTCACTCTACATTTGGTAATGACTCAGTAACTGGGGCTTCACTCTACATTGAGTTATTGCTTTTCCCTTGTACTATCTCAAAGTACCGATATTTTGAATTGATCTGTCTGGATGGCATATGAAACAAAATTGTTCACTGTATCTCAATGCATGTGACAATAATAAACCAATACTCAGCAATGATCTGGTTTCAAGAACAAAGGGCTGAGTTTATTATCTTCTTGCCAGATGACACAGGGAAGCACACCTCAGGCAGAGAACTGACGCTGGGAAGAATGATTAGTCCGTACAGTCTCAATGAAACAGCCTTAAAGAGTGACACGCACAAAACTCTGGAGGAACTCAGCAGGTCAAGCAGCATCAGTTGACGTATCGGACCGAGACCCTTCTTCAGAACTGGAAAGGAAGAGGAGAAGTCAGAATAAGAAGGTGGGGGAAGGGCAGGAAGAAGTACAAGGTGATAGGTGGAACCGGGAGAGGGTGAGGGGTGAAGTAAAGAGCTGGGAAGTTGATTGGTGAAAGAGATAAAGGGCTGGGGAAGCAGAGTCTAATAGGAGAGGACAGAAGAACATGGTGGAATGGGATGTGGGAGGAGCACCAGAGGAAGGTGATGGGTAGGTAAGAGATAATATGAGAGAGGGAAACAGGATGGGGAATGATGTAGTAAAGAAGAGGGTCATTACCTGAAGTTCGAGAAATTGACGCACATGCCTTCAGGTTGGATGCTATCCAGGTGGAATTGGAGGTGTTGCTCCCTCCATCCTGAGGGTGGCCTCGTCCTGGTAGTAGAGCAGGCCGTGGACTGACATGTCAGAATAGGAAGGGGAAGCAGAATTAAAATGTGCGGATTCCACATTTTCTGGAGGAGCTTGGTGAAGTGGTCTCCCAGTCTACGATGGGTCTCACTGAGGCCACACCGAAAGCTCTGGTTCACAGGTGAAGTGTCACCTCACTTAGAAGAACTGTTTGAGGTCCTGAATGGTAGTGAGGGAGGAGGTGTAGGGGCAGGTGTGACACTTGTTCTGATTGCAAGGGTAAGTTCCAGGAGGGAGATAACTGGGGAGGAACAGGCGGACAAGTGGGTCAAGTAGGGAGTGATCCCTGTGGAAAGCAGAAGTTGGGGAGCAAAGATGTGCTTGGAGGTGAGATCCCACTGGAGATGGCAAAAGTTATGGAGAATTATGTGCAGAGGCTATTGAGGTGGTAGGTGAGGACAAGAGGAACCTTATCCCTGGTGAGGTGGCTGGAGCATGGGCTCAGGGCAGACATGCGCAAAATGGAAGAGATGTAGTTGAAGGCAGCGTTGATGGTGGAGGAGGGGAAGTCCCTTTCTTTGAAGAAGGAGGACATGTCAGTTCTGGAATGAAAAGCCCCGTCCTGAGGACAGATGCGGCAGGGATGAAGGAACACAGAAAATGGAATGGCATTTATACAAGTGACAAGGTGGGAAGAGGTATAGTCCAGATAGCTGTTGGAGTCGTTTGGCTTATAAAAAATATCAGTAGATAGATTGTCTCTAAATGTAGAGACAGAGAGATTGAGAAAAGGGAGAGAGGTGTTGGACTACGTAGAGTTGAGGACAGGGTGGAAGTTGGACGCAAAGTTGATTAAATCGATGAATGGCTTGGATGCAGGAAGCAGCACCAAAGCAGTCGTCGACGTAGCGGAGGAAGAGTTGGGGAGCAGTGCTAGTGTAGGCTTGGAACATGAACAAAACGGCAGGCATAGCTGGGACCCATATGAGTGCCCATGGCTACACCTTTGGTTTGAAAGAAGTGGGAGGAACTGAGGAGAAATTATTAAGGGAGAGGACAATTCCCACCTGACAGAGGAGTGGTGGTGGAGGAGAACTGGTTGGGACTGGTGTCCAGAAAGAAGTGGAGACCTTTGAGGCCCCCCTAATGGAAGATGGAGCTGTATAGGGACTGGCCATCCATAGTGAAAATGAGATGACTGGGTCCAGGGAACATAAAGTCATTGAAAAGATCAAGAGCCTGTGATGTGTCACGGATGTAGGTAGGAAGGGACTAAACTGGGGAGATAAAACAGATTTGAGGTATGCAGACCCAAGTTCAGTGGGACAGGAGCAGGCAGAAACAATGGGTCTACATGGACAGGCAGGTTTATAGATCTTGGGCAGGAGTTAGAAATGGGAGGTGTGGGTTAAGGGAACTATGAGGTTGGTGGCAGTGGATGGGAGATCCCCAGAGTCCATGAGGTCGGTGATGGTGTGGGTGACAGTGGTCTGATGCTCCCACTGGCGTCCTGTTCAAAGGACATAGGAGGAGGTGTCTGAGAGTTTTCCTCTGGCCTCAGAAAGGTAGTCTGCCAGACTACTACAGCACCTGCTTTATCTGTGCATTTAATGGGGAGGTTGGGATTAGTGTGGAGAGAGTGGAGAGCCTTGCATTCAGAGGGAGTGAGGTTAGGGAAAGGAACGTGAAAGTCAAGATGGTCTTGTTACAGTTAATGAGAAAAAGATCTGCAGCAGTCAGAAGACCAGAGGGGGGTGTCCAGGAAGAGGAGGGGGGTTGAAGACGGGAGAAGCGGGCTGGAGAGTCCTTGCCAATGTAAGCACAGAAACGGAGGTGACGGAAGAGCTTGTTGTCATGGCAGGCACAGAACTCACTGAGGTGCGGGCACAGATGGACAAAGGTAAGGCCCTTGCTGAGGACAGAATGTTCTGCCTCACAGAGGGGAAGGTCAGAGGGAATTGCAAAGACTAGGCACTGGTGAAAGCTGGGATCAGAGGGTGGAGGAGGATAGGTGTCTGAGGAGAGAGGAGGGTTGGGGTGTTCAGGGAAGGAGGGGGCTCGGTGGACCCCAGAGTTGACACTGGGGCCTGAGAGATACGGGATTGAAGAGCGGTGGTGGGAGAAGGAGAGACAGGTGTTCCCTTTGCAGTGTGTGAACTTCCAGCCTGGAGGTGCAGTTGGTCAGGCTGGAGTTACAGATTGTGCAGTTAGCAGTTTGAATGTGTCAGAGAGAGAAAGAAAGAGCACGCACACCTCCCCTAAAACCACTTACTCACCTTCACCTCTCCTACACCCACACCTCACCCCACCTCCTTCCCACCTCCCCTACCCCACTCTCCCACCTCCCCTACCTCACTCTCCCACCTCCCCTACCTCACTCTCCCACCTCCCCTGCACCCACTCTCCCACCTCCCCTACCTCACTCTCCCACCTCCCCTACCTCACTCTCCCACCTCCTCTGTACCTATTCCTCTCCCCACACTCCTCCCACCTCCCCTACAGCCACTCTCCCACCTCCCCTACCCATGTTCTCCCACCTCCCCTACCCATGTTCTCCCACCTCTCCTATCCCCACTCTCCCACCTCCTCTGTACCTATTCCTCTCCCCACACTCCTCCCACCTCCCCTACACCCACTCTTCTACCTCCCCTACCTCACTCTCCCACCTCCCCTGCACCCACTCTCCCACCTCCTCTGTACCTATTCCTCTCCCCACACTCCTCCCACCTCCCCTACACCCACTCTTCTACCTCTCCTATCCCCACTCTCCCACCTCCTCTGTACCTATTCCTCTCCCCACACTCCTCCCACCTCCCCTACCTCACTCTCCCACCTCCCCTGCACCCACTCTCCCACCTCCCCTACCCATGTTCTCCCACCTCTCCTATCCCCACTCTCCCACCTCCTCTGTACCTATTCTTCTCCCCACACTCCTCCCACCTCCCCTACACCCACTCTTCTACCTCTCCTGTCCCCACTCTCCCACCTCCCCTACTCCCGTTCTTCCACCTCCCCTGCACCCACTCTCCTACCTCCTCTGTACCCATTCCTCTCCCCACACCTCTCCCACCTCCCCTACACCCACTTTCCCACCTCCCTTGCACCCACTCTCCCACTTCTCCAACACCCCTCCCACCTCCCCTACACCCACTTTCCCACCTCCCTTGCACCCACTCTCCCACTTCTCCAACACCCCTCCCACCTCCCCTACACCCACTTTCCCACCTCCCTTGCACCCACTCTCCCACTTCTCCAACACCCCTCCCACCTCCCCTACACCAACTTTCCCACCTCCCCTACACCCACTCTCCCACTTCTCCAACACCCCTCCCACCTCCCCTACACCCACTTTCCCACCTCCCCTGCACCCACTCTCCCACTTCTCCAACACCCCTCCCACCTCCCCTACACCCACTTTCCCACCTCCCCTGCACCCACTCTCCCACTTCTCCAACACCCCTCCCACCTCCCCTACACCAACTTTCCCACCTCCCCTGCACCCACTCTCCCACTTCTCCAACACCCCTCCCACCTCCCCTACACCCACTTTCCCACCTCCCCTGCACCCACTCTCCCACTTCTCCAACACCCCTCCCACCTCCCCTACACCCACTTTCCCACCTCCCCTGCACCCACTCTCCCACTTCTCCAACACCCCTCCTACCTCCCCTACCCCGTTCTCCCACCCCTGCACCCACTCTCCTATCTCTCCTATCCCCACTCTCCCACCTCCTCTGTGCCTATTCCTCTCCCCACACTCCTCCCACCTCTCCTACCCCCACTCCTCTGATTTGTTCTCCCTGTCTTGTTTGGTTTCTCCAACCGAGCAGAGATCTCCCATTTTAAACACAAGAAGTTCTGCAGATGCTGGAAATCCAGAGCAAAACACACACACAATACTGGACGAACCCATCAGATCATTCAGGCAGCATCCATGGAAATGAATAAACAGTCGACATTTTGGGAGGGGACCCTTCTTCAGGACTGAATGGGAAGGGAGAAGGCACCAGATTGAAAAGATAAGGAGTGGGGAAGTAGATCAGCTGGAAGGCAGTAAGTGCAGTCAGGTGGTGGGAAAGGTAAGGGGCTGGAGAAAAAGGAATCTGATAGGAGAGGAGAGTGGACCATAGGGAAAGGGAAGGAGGAGGGGATCCAGGGGCAGTGGCAGGCAAGTGAGAGATAAAAGGCCAGAGTGGGAATAGAGGAAGAGGTGAGGGGAGGGAAGGAATTTTCCATTCTGTTTCTTCCCCTCTTTGTCTGTTTCTTATTTATCTCCCAACATTTCCCTGTTCGAATAAAAGACCGCCAATCTGAAGCAGGAAGATTTCCCTTTCCATGGGTACGACCTAATCTGCCACAAAGGTTATTCAGATAGCTTCTGAATCTGAGGAAGGTTCAGAAGCCAGCAGAATATGTAATGAACGTACCAAAGGAAGGCAGCTCTCTAGATGACAGACAGATTAGACCATAGAAAGAGCTTATGCTTAGCTAGCTTCCAGACAAATGCACTGGAATTGAGATAAAAGAAATAAATAATAATGAATTTAGAAATTAGAATCTGAATCAGGGTTAATATCACAAGCATGTGTTGTGAAATTTGATGTTTTTGCGGCAGCAGTACATTGTAATTAATAGTAATAAAAACATAATTACAACATGTAGATAGAGAAAAATAAAATAAATAATTAGTGCCAGAAGGGAGGGGAAAGAATGCTAAAGTGTTCATGGGTTTCATGCCCATAGAGAAATCTGATGGCAGAGCAGAAGAAGCTGATCCTGAAATGTTGAGTGTTTGTCTTCAGGACTCCTGTGCCTCCTCCCTGATGGCAGCAATGGGAAGAGGGGGTCTTGAATGATGAATGCTGTCTTTTTCAGGCATTGACGTTTGAAGGTGTCCTGGATACTGGGGAGGCTAGTTCCCATGATGGAGCTGACTGAGTTTACAATTCTCTGCAGCTTTTTCCAATCCTGTATGGTAGCTCAACACCCCACCACAGAACCCCCGTCCCCCAGATCAGATGGAGGTGCAACCAGTTAGAATGCTCTCTACGGTACCTCTGTAGAAATTCGCGAATATCTTTGGTGACATATTGATTCTCCTCAAACTCCTAATGAAATATAGCCACATTTGTGCCTTGTTTGTAATTGATTCAATATGATGGGCCTAGGATAGATCCTTGGAGATGTTAACAGCCAGGAATTGAAACTGCTCATCCTTTCCTCTCTGATCCCTCGATGAGGACTGGTGCATGATGTCAGCCTCTGGGTTGTTGAGATGATTAGACTGGTCTTGGTTGAGTATCTATTTTGACTGGACTTTTACTGACCTGGGACATTTCAAAGTAGCTTGTCTCTTCATCCAACTCAAGTAATGTTCTGGAGACATAAGAGACTGCAATGCTAGGATCTGATGCAAAAAGAAACAAACAGCAGGAACAACTAAGTGGGTCAGGCAGCATCTGTGGAGGAAACACAATGTTGAACAGTTTAGGTTGAGACTCTATATCAGGGTCTGGACCCAAAAGGTTGACCATTCTTTTGGCTCCACAGAAACTGCCTGACCCTCTGAGATCATTCAATAGCTTATTGTTTACTCATCTGAGAGATGTGCTGGGATTGCATGTTTTAGAGCTCAATTCTATATATATTCTGCACCTTAACACTTCACCTCAGTAGATTCCCTTTTCATCTCAGAAGGAATTAAAACAAACCTTATTTTATGTCACACTTAGCACATTCCCAGAATTTATTTCTCACTTACTCTTTCTCACTCTTCCCCTCCCTTCTCTCTCTCTCTCTCTCTCTCTTTCTCTCCCTGTCCTGTAGGGGCCGTGGCTTGTTCGGCCTGTTGAAAGCCTCTTTCATCATGATTGGTCAACTTAGAGATTTCAGCTGCTCTTCCCATTGGTTGGCTTGCTTGCCGTGGTATCTAGTGTCCAGTTTCAAGTATCTTGGGATTGTGAAAGGGAAGCACATGTGAAAGATACTCCCCTTTTGTCGGCAGAACCATTGGAAAGGTATGTTTCTCCCTCTCCCTCTCCTCCTCTCTCTCCCTTTCCATCGCCCTCTCCCTCTCCCTCTCCGTCTATCTCATCAGTCTCATTTGCCATGCCCACCCCTCAGCAGGTTCACTCCATCTAGAGAGAGAGCCCTCTCCCTCTCTCTCCACAAATGCCACATGCATTTTTGCTGTTTGCAGTATTTAGTTCAGGTTTTCAGTATGTTGTTTCTCCTTATACTTTTGCCATCTCTGTAGCTGAAGCAGGAATGTTGTTCGTTCTAGTTTTTGGTCCAATTATGAAGCGACAACACTTCAGGTATCCAAGGGAACCCCTTGGATAGCAAAGGTCTCAGAATGGAAACAAAATGAAGAGCCCATTGACGCAAGACAACATCTGCAATATTTCATAACTCACTCTTTCCATCTGTCTGTATCAGAACTGGTCATTTTTGTCTGTTATCATTTTGGCTTAGTTTTTCTGATGTGGTCTGGTCTCACAGCCTCACCATTTGCAAAACAGTTCATAGACGGAGGCACAATGTGCCCAGTAACCCATTTGGTCTTGACCTTTCAGAAATATCCCCTTTGTTCTACCCAGCAATCCCACACATTTTCTCCTCACCAGAAGCTAGCTCACTTTTTCCTTTGTAATTATGACCCAGGGTCTCGGGCCTGAACCATTAATAGTGCCTCTCTCCACATCTGCTGCCCAACCCACTGAGTGTTTCAAGCATTTTCTGCTTTTATTTTGGATTTCCAGCATTTCTGATTTCCTGACATCAAGCTAGCTGGGTGAGTAAGAAAATACATGGCAGGTGTATCTCAGTGTGGATAAGAGTAAGGTAATCTACCTATTCTAAAATAGGAAGGCTTCATTATCTCTTCTCAGTGCTCCCATCAGGAAGGGACTACAGGAGTCTTAGGACTCACACCCACCAGGCTCAGGAACAGTTATTACCCCTCAACCATTGTGTCTTGAACCAAAGAAGATAACTTCACTCAAGTTCATTCACCCCATCACTGAACTGTTCCCACAACCTATGGCCTCACTTTTAGGGATTCATCCCTATATATATTTACTTATCTATCTATCTATCTATCTATCTATCTATCTATCTATCTATCTATCTATCTATCTATCTATCTACCTATCTATCTATCTATCCGTCTTTCTTTCTTTTTGCCTTTGCATAGCTTGTTGTCTTTCGTGCACTGGGTATTTGTCTATCCTGCTGGTGTGGCCGTTCATTGATTCTATTGTGTTCCTTGTATCTAGTGTGAATGCCCACAAGAAAACAAGTCACAGAGTTGTATATGGTGACTTATATGCACTTTGATCAAAATTAACTTTAAGCTTTCTGAGTGATTTAAAGGGGAAAGAGAAGGTAAAATGAACACTGGGGGTGCTCTTGTATGCCAGTTGCTAAAAATGTCTGAGGTGTTAGAAGCGGTTCAGAAGGGAAGCTGTGTCTCGGCTGTCATTGCAGAATTTCAGTGAGTAAAGGCCCAGAGCCATCAAACACTCCTCACTAGACAAGCCTTTCAATCCCAGAAACATTTTCTTGAGCCTCCTTTGAAATCTCTCCAACGCCAGCACATCCTTCCTTCGAGAAGAAGTTGAGCTTGGTAACGGCTGTGGATAAAACTGGATGGCGCATTGTAGGAGTCTTCTGAAAAGCTGCACTTTTCAAGAGCATCCTTAACCACCTGTGACGGAAGGAGAGCAGAAACTATGTCCTCATTCTGGCTGAGAGGTGAGAGACCCATCATCTGAATCAGTGTGACAGGGACACACACACACACACACAGATGCGCACAAGGACACATAGAAGCACACATGCAGTCACACACATACTTGTATGCTAAGATGCGCTAGAACAGTCTTAAATTACTGTACGAGCTCTCTTGAGGTCGAGACTAATGATCTAGAGACATTTGTTCTGGTCTCAGGGATGGCAGCTGGGGATTCCAATTCAGTTAAATAAAATTAATTCAGAATAAGAATTTAGTCTCAGTAATAGTGATCTTTAAAGTCCCCGATGTTGTTAAAAAATCCATTGGTCTCAACAATACCCATTAAAGGCAGAAATCAGCCAAGCTATCCTGAGCAGGGCTTTATGTGACTCCAGGCACTGTTGGTGCTCAGTGAGATGGATGGGAAAGTCATCTGTTGAATGGCAAAGTCAGAAAATTATACAGACTAGGTGACACCTCTTATTAATCTCCAACATGATTTATTGTCTTTTCTCTGTAGACGCAGAAAAGAATACTTCATATTTTGGACATTTTTTTTTACTTGAGTAGAGGCTACCCAGTCTGCTGAGTATTTCCAGTATTTTCGACAAAAGTAAATCTGCAGATGCCGGATATCAAAGTAACACACAGAAAATCCTGGAAGGACTCAGCAGGCCAGGCAGCATCTATGGAAAAGAGTAGACAGTCGATGTTTTGGGCTGAGACTTGTCAGCAGTCCTGATGAAGGGTCTCAGCCTGAAACGTTGATTGTTTACTCTTTTCCATGGGTGCTGCCTGGCCTGCTGAGTCCCTCCAGCATCTTGTGTGCATTACTTTCTAGTGTTTTCTGCTTTTGCTTTGGATTTCCTGCATTCACTATATTTTGCTTTCATTTTATGAGCAACAAATCATTTTGGAGGACCTGTTCTGGGCCCAGCATGTAAGTGCAATTACGAAGAAATTACAGCAGTGCCTCTACTTCCTTAGAAGTTTGCGAAGATTCGGCATGACATCTAAAACTTTGAAGAATTTGTACAGATATGTGGTGGGAAGTATATTAACTGGCTACATCACAACCTGGGATGGAAACACCAATGTCCTTGAATGAAAAATCCTGCAAAAAGTAATGGGTCCATCATGGGTAAATCCCTCCCCACCATTGAGCACATCTACATGCTGTCACAGCAAATCAGCAACCATGATCGAGGACCTCCACCACTCAGGCCATGCTCTCTTCTCACTACTACTATCAGGAAGAAGACATTGGAGTCTTAGAACTCACACCATCAGGTGCAGGAGCATGTATTACCCCTCAACCAGCAGGTATTTCCCCTCAACCATCAGGCTCTTGAACCTGAGAGGACAACCTCACTCAACTTCACTTGCACTATCATTGGGAAGTTCCCACATCCAGTGGGCTTTCAAGGACTCTTCACCTCATGTTCTCAATACTTGTTGCTTACTTATTTATTATTATTATTATTTTCTTTTGTACTTGCACAGTTGATTGTGTTTTGCTGCTTGTCTGTCCTTTCGGGTGTAGTCGTTCCTTGATTCTATTAGGCTTCTTGGTCTTGTGTATGTCTGCAAGAAAAGAAATCTCAGGATTGTATGTGGTGACACACAGTGTACTGTATCTACTTTGAGAATTATGAGCCGTTTTGGGCCCCTTATCTAAGAAAGGATTTGCTGACATTGGAAAGAGTTTAGAAGAAGTTCAGGAGAATGATTTCGGGAATGAAAGGGTTATTGTATGAGGAGCGTTTGATAGTTCTGGGCTTTTACTGCTGGAATTTAGAAGAATAAGGGGGGATCTCATTGAAGCCTATCAAATGCTGAAAGCCCTAAATAGAATGGATGTGGAGAGATGTTTCCTATAATGGGGCAGTCTATGACCAGAGGGCACAACCTCAGTATACAAGGACGTCCTTTTAGAACGGAGATGAGGAGGAATTTTTTTAGCCAGAGAGTGGTGAATCTGTGAACTCGTTGCCATGGGTGGCTGTGGAAACCAAGTCATTTGGTATATTTAAGATGGAGGTCGACAGATTCATCATTAGTCAGGGTATGAAAGGTTACAGGGAAAAGACAGGAGAATGGAGTTGAGAGAGAAATGGATCAGCCATGATGAAATAGTGAAGCAGAATCGATGGATCAAATGGCCTAATTCTGTTCCTATGTCCTATACTCTACTTTGATAATAAATTTACTTTGAAATGAAGGCACTGTACCTTCTTTCTCACTGCTGCCATCAGGCAGAAGGTACAAAAGCCTCAGGACTCACACCACCAGGTTCAAGAACAGTTACTGCCCCTCAACCATCAGTCTCTTGAACAAAAGGGAATAACTACACTCATTCTACGTATTTCTGGTGTTACCACAACTGTTCGCCTCAATTTAAGGACTCTTTATCTTGTTATTTCGTGCTCTCGTTACTTATTGCTATTTACTTATATCTGCATTTGCGCAGTTTATTGTTCATTGATCCTGCTTATAACTATTGTTCTATAGATTTGCTAAGAATACTCACAGGAAAGAAAGAATCGCAGGGCTGTATGTGGTGGAATGTATGTACTCTTGATAATAAATTTGACTTTGAACTTTGAAATGACATCCCCAACTCTTCAGTAAGTCAAGGTGATACACAATAACACCGGCTGCCATGGCCGGAGCCTCTCCTTCTGGTTCCAATGACCTGGCCTCGATCCCAAGATCTGGCACTGTCGCTGTGGAGTTTACACATGTGGATTTACCCAGTACACTCCGGGTTCCTCCCACATCCCAAAGACCGCTTGATAGTTTCATTAAAAAAAAAGATTTGCAGACGCTGGAAATCCAGATTAACACCCAAACCATGATGGAGGAACTCAGGCACCATCTATAGGCCAGGGCACTTCAGGCCGAGACTTTTTATCAGGACTTGATAGCTTTGTAAGTTACTGTGCAGGAAGATGGGAAAAGAATCAAAGGTGATTCAATGGGCTTGCATGAGAGATAAAGTGCTGTGGGGCTACAGGACAACTGGGAGAGCAGTAACAAGACTGATGGGATCACTCTGCTTGGAGCCAGTATGGATCCAATTGACTGAAAGGCATCTGTCAAATAAAGTGGTAAAATAAATACAAATCCAAACCAAATCATTTGGGCTGGAAAGTAATTCTATAAGTAATGTGCTACAATGATAAGGATTATTATGGAGCAATTGAAACATTTGTTCCCAAATATTAATGCTATTTTCATCAGATACCCTGGCACCAGGTTATAATTTCATTCCTTTCACAGCAACATATTACCATTACTGGAGTGTGTATTAGCATCAGTTTCAATTGATTCAAAACTTGTCTGGCTCATAATCCAATTGAAGTCTCTCTCACATCGATCACCTCAAATGGGACTTTTTGAAAGATCCACAACACAATAATATACATATTAAGATTCTTCATTGTAAATTAAAACAGATAAAGCAAAAGGAGAAGATCACTTGGGAATGATAGTGTTCTCTGAAGAGGCTGTGACAAGGTCATTTTACAATCTGCTTGTGTTAACTTTCAATTCCACAGCTCATCTCACCTGATAATTTTTCGAAGGTGCTATTTCACTTAACTTCATTGCTAGCAATCAACAAGAAACAATTGGACATTTTACTGGTTGTGCGCGTGGTATTAAAATATTTTTGAATAAATGTAATCTTTCCATCTTCACCAATTTGAGCATCCTGCAAAAATTGGACCTTAGGGATACAATTTTCTATTTTAGAGCCCACGGCTGGAGTCAGAAACAATTTGCCATTAACCCTGCTGTTAAACTGGCTGATCTCCAATTCTATAAAGCTCCACGTCCTACATTTAAATACGCTGCAATATTTTTAGACACAAAATGACAGTGTACGTTGCAAACATGAAAGCCCCCACCAAAAAGAGAAGCACAAGTGGCTTAAGTTCTCTTAATATTGAAGCTTGTATTGGAACTCTTGTCTCGCCATTCCTTGCTTTGATATCCTTCTGTCTGTGAGGCAAGAGATTGCTATTCCACCTGATTTCGTGCACCATGACCAATCTCTTGGCTTGACCCCCTTGCCTCATCAATGGCTAACAGGCTCTCACTTAGCTAAGCTCCAAATTCAAAACTTCCTCCAAAATTTTCTCCAATATGTCCTACTCAAAAATGACTTTTTATTCATTTTTTATTCTAAATAATGCAGTATTAAAATACCATTTTGACATGTCTTGGGAGGGGTCACAAAGAGGCCTGGTGAAAGAGGCAGATGGATTGGGAACACTTCAGAGACTCTTAGGTGTATGACTGAATGAAAAATTGATGACCATGTGAGAGAGAAAGATTAGATTGATTGTAGAATAAGTTAAAAGGTCAGCATAAAGTTATGGTGCAAAGGGCCTGTACTGTTCACAATCTTACAAACTTCTCTCAGGTCTGCCCTTGGCATCTGCCTCTCCGAGGAAAGTTGTCCAATCTTTCATTATAGCACGTGCTGTCCAATCAAAACAGCATCCTGGTAAAACTCTTCTGCACCGTCTCAACACCCTGCCTATAATGGGGTGACCAGAAATGAACATGATACTACAAATGCAGCCTAACCAAGGAGCTATGTTAAAGGAGGTTGAATCTGTTACGATTGTTGGCTGCAAATTGGATCTTCTCCTTTTATTTAAATAGGACAAATAAAGTGAAGTCGGCAGAAGGTCGTAAGAACTTGCATGGCCTGATATTGGGCCTTGGGTCTTGACGTGTCTGGCAGCTGGCTGAATAAGACATTAGGACCATTAAGGGTGCAGATAATGTTTCTGGTCCAATATTTGAATGAATGATGAGGACACCATGCTGGGATATTTCAGAGGGTACTACCAGAATGCTGACCATATTTTATCATCATCTGTTGAGCCAAATGGGAAGGACGTTCCTCTGAACTAGCGTATGATTCTGCTGGTTGGCACTCCATCCTCCGAGCCTTCCCATTCTCGTTCAAGGGTAGCTTTGGGAAATGGTTGATGTACCTGTGGAGGGGAAAGAGGCTCCAGGGTTAGGCGAGAAGGATTCAACATGGCTGGTCTTATGGTTTTCAATTACTGAGACCATTGTGGAAGCCCCACCGTCATGAGATTGAGCCGTATTTGTGGAGGTTTCATTGCAGGACCTGAGCACATAATAAGCTGGTACACTGGTGTTGTCCGGAGGGGATCTGAGTAACAATGTTTGGTTAAGAAAGAAGAATCTTCTCCAACCAATCAGGCATTAGTAATATTGTGAGTCAGCTGACGAGAGACAAGGGGTTTCATCTCAGTGTCAACTCTCGATTTAAGTCAAATAAACTAATCATTCATCATCTTAGTCTGTCAGCTTTGAGCCCCTTATTAAAGCAGTTTTTTTGTTGATGTTTTGTGAATAGATGAATGATTTCCCTTCATAGTTATTTTTAATCCGGCTGACAGTTGTCTTCCGATGCTGGAGAAAATGGTTCCAAACACCCACTCCATATCATTGCTTCCCCACAAGGACTTGAACGCCCTTTAAATTATATGCTGCAGTAGGTAACAGGAGCTCTCAACCTCGAGTGGGATGAGGAACCCTTCTACCGATCAATCAATGGGCCACTCAATGCCACACAATGAAATAATGAAAAACCTCTTGTCTTCGACGTCAAGTGTATTAGATATTTCCCTCAGAGAGTCAATTAATTCCAAGAACTTAATTTGCTGGAACAAGAATGTAATTACTTCCAAGTTTATTCTTGGAATGCAAGCATCGTTATCAGCTGTCCCCAGTCTAAACCGTGAAGCGTCAACAATGGCAGTCGCATTAGGTAAGGATGTCATGTGTCTTCACTTTACTCTGTGCTGAATGACGTGGTATGGAAATATATCCTTAAATCAATATGTAGATAGTCCAACAAGATCAAGGTCCATACTGAACTTGGTGTTGGGCAATGAGCCCAGCTGGGTGACTGAACTTTCAGTGGAAAACAGTGGCCACATGTCCTTAAATTTTAAGATAGCTATAGATTAGGATAAGAATGAACCTTGTGGGAGAATATTAATTTGGAGCAGGGCAGTTCCAAGAGCATTAGGTATGAACTAAGGAGAGTTAATTGAGAGTTTTGGAGGACCTGGAGATCAGTGCTAAGAGCTGAGCTATGTTAGGGCATTTAGAGGCCAAGGAGACGAAAGTGTTTGGCCTTCTCATGAGTATTAAGGGGGATAAGTCCCCCAGGGCCTGATGGGATTGACCCCAGGTTATCGAGGGGGACAAGAGGCAAGATTTCTGGGACCTTGAACAATATCTCTGTGCCCTCTCTAGACACGTGAGGTCCTAAAGGATTGGCCAGTGGCTACTATTGTACCTCGATTTAAGAAGGGGACAAAGGAAAACCCTGGAAGCTATAGAGTCTTTATCAGTCTTTTTATTAGTTAAATGAGAAGGTACATATATATAAACAAGAGGAGAACTATCACAAATATCTATATCAATTACAGTTCAAATAAAAGGAAAAATAGACATTATCAAGATCAAACAAAGTATTAATCTAATAGTATATAATAAAGAGAAAGGTAATTGCTTCTCCTTTTATCCATAAAAAGAAAAAAAAAGATAAAGAAACCTTTATAATTGACATAAACAGAAAAAAAACCCAAAACACAAAAAAAGCAAACAAAAGAAAAAAGAACTGGGCAGCTCTAACTGAGAGTGAAAGCCAAAAAAAAAACAGGGAAAAGCTTTCTGATCAAATCCAAAACTGCAAAAAGGTAACTGGAAGGGCCATAAGTCAGAGCATATGAAAATATTGAATAAAAGGTCGCCAAGCTTCCTCAAATTTAGAGGATGTATCAAATGTCCGACTTCCTTTTTTATCTGAACTTAAACAGGACATAATGGAGGTAAGCCAATGAATAACAGTAGGTGTTAAAGTTGTAAAAGCTATCATCCATTGAGCGGAAGCAGGAATATCTCCTGCTTCCAAAGGAATGATCCCAAAAATTGCTGTAGATAGGTTTTAGTTCCAAATTCAGAACCTTTGACAAAGTTTTGAAGACTTCTTTCCCAAAATTATCTAACTTGATACAAAACCAGAACATATGTGTTAAAGTAGCCACCATAATATTACATCTGTCGCAAATAGGATTAATAGAAAAAATACGGGCTAATTTGTCCTTTGACATACGTGTCCGATGCACTACCTTGAACTGTATCAGGGAGAGACGGGCACAAATAGAAGAGGTATTTACCAAATGAAAAATTTTATCCCATTGAATATCTGAAAGTGACTTTCAAAACTCCAGTTCCCACGCAGCTTTAATTTTATCATTAGATAACATACGCAAGTTCAATAACCATTTATAAATTATAGCTATCAGTCCTTTTTGAAATGGCTTGACCTGACAAAGCTGGAAGCTATAGAATGATAAAGCTATAGACCCATGTCAGTTGTGGGGAAACTGCTGGAGAAAATTCTCAGGATGGGATATGTGAGCTTTTGGAAACTCATGGCCTAATTAGGGAGAGCCAGCAAGTTATGTCTTACTAACTTGATTGAGTTATTTGATGAAAGAGGCTGCTGGAAGTAAAGCAGTGGATATTGTCTACATGGATTTTAGTAAGGCATTTGACAAGGTCCCTCATGGGTGGGTAATCCAGAAGATTAGCATGCATGGGATCCATGGCGAATTGGCTGTTTGGATTCAGAACTGGCTTGCACACAGAAGACAGAGGACGGCAGTTGAAGGGAATTATTCAAGCTGGAGGTCTGTAATTAGTGGCATTCTGCTGGGATCTTTGTGGGGACTTCTACTGTTTGTGATGCACATATATGACATGGATGAAAATGTAGATGGGTGGGTTAGTAAGTTTGTAGGTGATACTAAGATTGGTGGAGTTATGGAAAGTGTAGAAGACTGGCAAAGAATACAACCCAATACAGATCAATGCAGATATGGGCAGAGAAATGGCAGATGGAGTTTAAATGTGAGGTTTTGCACCTTGGTAGGGAAAATACAAGGAGAGAATATACTGTTAAAGGCAAAGCCCTAAACAGTGTTGCTAGGCAGAGAGATCTGGGGCTCCAAGTTCATAGATCCATGGAAATGGCTACATGGGTCGATAGGGTGATTAAGAAGGCTTGATTTTATTAATTGAGCCATTGAGTTCAAAAGTCAAGAGGTTATGCTGCAACTTCATAGAACTCTGGTTAGGCCACAACTGGAGTATTTCATACAGTTCTGACTATAAGAAGGATTTTGAGGCTTTGGAGAGGGTGCAGAAGAGGTTTGCCAGGATGCTGCCTGTCTGCTATCACGAGAGGCTGGACAAACTGGGGTTGTTTTCTCTGGAGCAGGGAGGCTGAGCGGAGGTCTGATAGAGGTTTATAAGATCATGAGAGGCATAGATAGAGTTGACAGGGAATATCATTTCCCCAAGATAGAAATATCTAATACCAGAGGGCCTGCATTGAAAGTGAGAGGGGTAGGTTCAAGGGGGATATGAGGGGAAAGTTTCTTACTCAGGCAGTTGTGGATGCCTGGAATGTGCTGCCTGATATGGTGCTGGAGGCAAATACATTAGAGGAATATAAAAGACGTTTAGATAGTCACATGAATTTGAGGAAGACAGAGGGATATGGTCATTGTGTACATAGGAGGAATTAGATTTTGGATTTTTTAAAATTTACTTTTCAGCTGTTTCGGCACAAGGTGAAGGGCTTGTTCTATGTTTAGCTGGTATCAGCTGTTTTGGGCAAGTCCACATCTGACAGGAGGAGGGTATTTAGAGACTACCTGCTCACATTACCGGACAGTGAAAAGAGTGGCAAAGTAACGGAGTTTGGAGCGTCAAGTGAGCTGGTGGCTTCAGTCAAGAAGGAAAATGAAACTCATATCAAGTTTGGGAAGCCAGAATGAAACGATGCCCTTGAGCATTCTAAGATAGCCAGAAAAGAACTAAAGAAAGGAATTAGGAGAGCCAGGAGAGGCAATTGGCGAGTAGGATTAAAGAGAATCTCAAGGCATTACATCAAGGAATCTCAAGGCTTACATCAAGAGCAGGAGGACAACTGGGGAGCGGGTAAGGCCAGTCAAGCATAAAGGTGGGAATACGTGCTTGGAGACCGAAAACGTGTGTGGAATCTGAAGTGAGTACTTTGTATCAGTATTTATTAAAAGAAATGTCATGAATAAAAGGAGATCACTGTGAACTGTGTTAATTTGCTTGGAATTTTGAGATAAAGAAGGAGATAGTGTTAGGTCTCTTACAGAACGTTGAAGTGGATAAATCCCCAGGGCTCAATAGGATATTCCCATTCTTTCTCGATCACTCTCCTCACCCATTAGATTTCTTCTTGTTCAGCCCTTCTTTCACACACCGTCTCCCAGTTTCACCTTTAGTCCCTGACCCACCCATCTTCCCCCCAACAGGTCTCAACTATCAATTGAAGCCAGTTTGTACTCATTCCTCTTCCGCCCCCCCCCCCCAATTTTATTTTTCTGGCTTCTTCCTCTTCCTTTCTGTCCTGCTGAAGAACCTCATCCCAAACATCAACTATTTATTCCCCTGTATAGCTGCTACCTGACCTGATGAGTTGCTCCAGCAGTTTGTGTACGTTGCTCAAGATTTCCAGCATCTGCAGAATTTGTTGTGTTTATCTTTTTCTAACAGCATATCCTTCAGTACTGCCTAGAATGCAATATCACCCCATAACAGCCTGAAGCAATCAATAGACCCTTGGGCTAAATGTCTAAGAGTTGAAGACTAGATTCCTTTGACACTCATCAGCTACAGAATGTATTCGAGCCATCCAGTTTTACATTGCGGGAAGAATGAGATTCATCCTCACACAGGGAAGTTCTGTGACTGACCCTTCCCGGGCAATCACGATGCTTGGGTACCCAAACCCTATAAGAACTACATAGGCTTCTCTTGCATGGGTGTGTTCTAATCAACATGAAGGGACTTGTTAGGTGAGCCCTTTACGTGCATCCGCTTCATTCATGGGTAGCAGTTCCTTTCTAACCTCTGAACCAGAGGATTTGGTGTTTGAGCAAATGACTTGGAATAATACCCATCATGTTCAGAGCTGAGGTGTTACTACATTGATGGAGTTGGTATCGTCCAGAAGAAAATGTGTTTGCCCTATATCCACTCATCTTACCTGGGCGGTTAAAAAGGTGGGAAGGTAAAAAGGAGGAGAGGAGAGATGTGGAATCTAGAACTGTATACAAGAGGAACTCGATGAGTCAGGCAGCATTGGTGGAGGCAAAATGTGTAACCAGATGCTTTAGGTCAAGAGTCTGCATGAGGAACAGGAGGGGAGGGGAAAAAATTGCCATTATATAGCAGTACATAGTGGGTAGTGGGATAGAGCCTCATAGGTGATGAGTGGAAGCAGATGAGGAGGGGATAAAGAGCAGGTGGAATCAGTTGGGGGAGAGGGAGGGCAGATGGAAAGGAGAACAAAGCGAGGCGAGACCAAGGTGAACAAGTGTGTATATGTGGGAGAACAGCAGTGTACCTGAAATTGGAAAATTCAGTATTCACTCTATTGGTATGCTATCCAAGGGGAACATGGAAAGTTATTCTTCCAGTTTGTGCTCGGTCCATCTGGAGCAATGGAGAAGGTCAAGGACATACGGGCAGGTGAGGGAGTGGTAAGGAGAGGTGAATGGACTCATAGTCAGAAACTTGAGATGACCATTGCAGGAAAAGCACAGTTGTTCCGCTCAACATTGTCTGGTCCATACTTAGTTTCTCCACTGTAAACAAGGCCACATCATAAGCATTGAAAGGTGTGCACCAGGTTGGAAGAGGTGCGGATGAGGCTCTGCTTCACCTGGAAGGGCTGTCTAGGTCCCTGGATGGTGGTCAGGGAGAAGCTGGGTGGGATTGGTGTTTCACCTCCAATGGTTGTTGGCAGAAAGTGCAAAGGGAAGAGAAGGGTGGGTAGAAATGATCAACCTGGATGTCCTGAAGATCAAAGGGGGAGGGAAGATGTATTTGCTGGTGGGAACATTTTGGGACTGGAGGAAGTAGCAGAAGCTGGTGTGGAGTAAGGTGAGGCCCAAGGGAATCCTTACCCCTGTCCTGGAAGGAGTGTGGAAGGTGGAATCAGCTGTGTGTGAAATGGAGAACATGTGTGTAATGGCTCCACCATCAGTGGAACCATGCCACTGGAAGAAGGAGAGCATTTCAGAAGCTCTAAAGCAGAAAGCCTTATATCCCAAAATCAGTTCCCCTGGAGATGCAGAACTTGTGAAAAATGGTTAGCATCCTTACCCAAGGCAGGGTGGGAGGCTTGCAGTTGAGGTGGCTGTGGGAGTCAATTGTGTCGTTAACGAGATCTTGCAATGGTGTTGAACTCTTCAGTTTCAACGTGGCACCCTACTTTCAAATTTACCTGTAGCATTACTCAGACTTGTCTTCCTTTTCCGAGATTCTTGGTCTTTGTCTCAGGAGAGAGACTTGCTACTGGCATCTTTCACAAACCCACTGATTCCCACAGCTTCCTGGGCCAAGGTTGTCCATGATTGCTCCTGGTGCCTCTCCTTATCTGAGGCGACCTACGAACATTACTGGTTAGGTGCTTAAGGCCACCTACTATTTTGCTCTCAACTTCGGTTTGTCCTTTCCTGGAGGTTTGCACACTCTCATAGTCTCAGCTCCCACACTCACTCTCCTACCATTGATTAACCAATATATTAGTCTTCACATCCTCAACTGCCACATCCATCTCTGTCCCATTAGCAAATAGATCCATCTTCACAGCCTCAACTGAGCACCAACGTTCCCACTATTGGTTAATCAATATTCTGATCTCCATAGCTTTCACTGTCACTGTGACCCTCTGCTCCCATTGGTCAGGCAACGTGTCAATCTTAATATCTGTGCCACACCCACTTTCATATCTTTGGTTGGAGAACATGCCATTCTCCACAGTCTCAACTGTGACATTCACAATGGACACCCACATGTACATTCCATTTGGAGAGAAAGGTAATCTTTCCATAGCACTGGACAACATATATTTTGCTTCCTAAATGCTGTTGGCTGTATCTTATGGATCTTGTGCTGCTGATCATGAAAATCACCATGATTTTCCCTAACAAGCACCATTTTCTTGGAAATGCTTTAATTGAATTTCCATTAAAAGAAGTCAACCTTCTCACAGAGTTCAGAGTTCACAGAGACTTGATAGCTATCACTGCTAATGACCCTGTGACTCAGTGGTGAGAGGGCCACCTTTCATCAGCAATATATATCTAGGGTTGGCATGAAACAAGAAACAAGAAAGTTGGGATATTCTGGAGAAGAACATTGATGGTAGTGAACGCTGTGTAAATACTGCCCCATACACAATTAATGGTCACCAAGAAATGACAGACCATGCACCAGCAAAAAATTATAGAGAAAGTTAATAAATAGAAAATTATAAAATTGTCAGTTAACAGAAAAAGAAAAGGAAAAGAAAAAGTAAAAAAAAACCTCATCACAGCTAAACCATTCCAGTGTGCACATAGCGTTGGAGTCTTTTTCTGCAGTAGTTGGGTGAATCGCTTTATTCATGTGCTGAACCCACCAGTCACAGCTCGAACTTCCCTCAAAGATCATCTCAAAAGAACTGACTCTCTCAGGAGTATTGCCACTTCCTCCTTGGAGCCATTCATCTGCAAAAAAACATTTCTTACAACAGAGTCTCTCCTTCAACTGGCATACATTGACATCTTCCCTTTTGCCCCGCTCCGCTGCTCCTGTCAAAAGACCCCAAAGCAGACAACTATCCTTCAGAAATCTCAACCTGCCCAGCTCTCTCTAATGTTCCACAGCATCCCACGTGGCAGAAAGTTACAACATGTACCAAAGCAATCCGGATTGGTTGATACAACATTCCCAAGTTGGACAAGACAGACAGATAGACATACTTTATTGATCCCGAGGGAAATTGTGTTTCCTTACAGTTTCTCTTGGGATCAATAAAGTATGTCTGTCTGTCTGTTTTGTCCAACTTAGGAATGTTGTATCAACCAATCCGGATTGCTTTGGTACATGTTGTAACTTTCTGCCGCATGGGACAACATAGCTTTCTTATCTTTAGCTAAAGACAAAACACTCTTACAAGCAGGACACATTGATTTGCAGAATACTGCTAAAATAAAATACCTCACAGCATAGCAGTAGAAAGCTTAACCAGGGCATGACATGTGTAATTTCAATTCATAATTCAAGTCAATTAAAATGTTGCCCACAATGTAAGCTGAAAAGTTTTCTATCTTGTCCAGGCATGCTGCGGCGTGCTTTGGGTTGCTAGCGTGACATAAAACAGTGGTGTCTTTTTATTGATTTTTCAGTCTTAAGCCTGAAAGCTGAGCTATTACTCAACAGCAATGCCCACTCATCAATATCAATTAGCTGTGCAGTACACATGAAAGAAAACTACCAAAATTTGGAAGAGTTATTGAAACACATACTGTACAGCAACTGCAACTGGAACAGCTGTGGTGACCTGGAAGTGCTGTTACCAGGATTGCAGCTCAGACACACCAGGTACTGTTGTTTCATTTGTGAATGGGACAACTGTGATAAAGTATCTCATTACGTTAAAGAGGATTGGCCTCTCCATAAGCAGTTGGCTCCAGGGCAGAAAAGTATGGCACATAAGCCATTTGTAGACCCAACAAAGATATTTTTGCCTCCTCTTCACAGAGATCTGAAGCCTATGAAAAAATTTTGTGAAAGTGATGGAAAAGGAAGGTGAAAGATTTCAATATTTGAGACAGATGTTTCCCATAATAGCTGATGTCAAGATTAAGGAAAACATTTTTGTTGGTCCACAAATCAAACAGGTCATCAATGACAGGCAATTTGAAGAACTTCTAGTGGGGCTTCTAGTGGAGAAAATTGCATGGAAGGCATTCAAGGGATTAGTTGAAAAATTTCTTGGCAACTACAGAGCACCAAACAACATGCAGCTGGTTGACAACACGCTTCAAGCATACAAAACCATGATGTGCAACATGTCAGTAAAGATTCACTTTCTGCATTCCCATTTAGACTTCTTCCCTGCAAATCTTGGCACTGTCAGTGACGAGCATGGTGAAAGGTTGCACTGAGATATTGTGGTCATTGAGAAACAGTATCAGAGCAACTGGTATCCTTGCTGGCTGATTATTGTTGGAAACTTAAGCAAGAAGCTTCAGACACCAAGTACAAACAAAAATAATCAACAGAACAGTTTTAGCTGAGTGGAACTATTGCAAAGTGTCAGCGCCATTATGCAATTAATCGCATCATATTCAATAAAAGTTAATTTCTTGTTTCTCCAAATTCCCATGTGATACAGGTAGTCTGAAATTATATTTGTGTTAATCTTCAAAATTCTGAGAAAGCAATACTTACAAAAAAATTTGCTGTCCAGTGTAACCAGCTGTACTTTTTGTCATATTTCCTTCCCATCTTCATTTATTTTATTAATAATCAGTGTATCTTCATTAATCTAAACGTGATGTTTATTCATGATTATTTAGATTTCGTGAATCTAAATGCAATGGGTCTGATGAATGGACTCAGCCTGAAATGCCGACTGCTTATTAATTTCCATCGTTGCTGCCTGACCTGCTCAGTTCCTCCAGCATTTTGTACGTGCTGCTCTGGATTTACAGCACCTGCAGAATCTCTTGCATTTGCAATGTTTATTGTTGCTTTGAATTTTGTTCCCCCTGGGAGAATGGTGCCCCTGAGACATATCCAACTTGGATACTTTGGGGCGATTGGCACATGAACAATCCTTGTACAAGAGTTCTGTTACCAACTCCGTTTAGACATATTCCTAGAGGTTTCAAGTGATACACCGCCCACTGCTCTGTCTGGTCAAACAGACAAAAGAATTGAGAAAATAGAATATTATTTTGAGTTTTCTTCGGCAGCATCCAGGAAATTGAACTATTTCCTTTTGCGGGGCAGTCAAGTACAAGGAGTAATAATTTTTAAGTTTCTTGGCTATTTATGAGAGAAAGCAGGAGGCAGTTTCCTCAAGGTAAACAAATAAAGCCACAGATGCAGGAATCTAAAACAAAAAGGGAAACTTTGGAACATCTCAGCTAATCAAAGAACATTTCACCTTCTGTGCAAAAGGAAACATCTTGGGTAGGAGAGCCTTTCTCACAAGAATGGAGGGACGTCAGATTCTCTGAAATTTAGTTTGTATATTGGTAGAAATCTGGCCTTCCTCTGCCCAACAGGAAGCATGCACGACAATTCTTCTTGATTCTCCTTAAAAATGAGACCATAAAGCCATAATACCAAATTGGGGCATTTCACTTCTCAGGTCCAAATGTTCCACCATTTGATCATGCCTCAATTATGATTCTTCTCAACGCCATTTACCTGTCTTCCTCCCGTGACCTTTGACACCCTTACTAATCAAGAATCTATCAACCTCTTCTTTAAACATACCCATTGGTACGTGCTTGGTTTCCACGTATGCCTTTGGCAATGAATTCCACAGATTCACCACCCTCTGGAGAGTTCATAGATTAGAGGAAAGGAGGGTATTATTTAGTCCTTGAATCTGCTTCTTTTTTCAATTAAGTTGTGGTCGAGATATATCTTGAATTAGTCTGCCTTTCTTATCTCCATGCTCCTGGAAAGCATGGAAGATGAACAACCCTAACCCTAATCAATCACCCTACACAATTGACACCACTCTCACTGGGGCAATACTAATCAAACTCAGAATGTTAGTTTCCAAGGCAATACCAAGCTTGCTTGTTCAGTCAAAGGATCTGCTGGACAAGGTCTTGACTGACCACCATCCACGACTCTGCTGACCCTAGGATCAGCTGCCAAGCTGAACTCAGTTGATCTCAGCAGCGACACTGGTATGATCAGCTTCATTCTCCTTCCTGGCCAAAGGGGAAATTATATGGCATTAACTCTATATCTTTTCCATTATTGTCTTATTCATAGTTTAATAGAAACACTATTGTTTGCATATTATAAATGGTAGATTCAAAGCTAATTCTATCAAATGAAGCTCAAAACTCAGGTGCGACTCATGTACTGATTAATTAATTAATTTATTATTTTCTTGGCACATGTACCAAGGAGCAGTTAAAGCAAGGGTGTAAACTGATGCTTTATAAGACACTGATATGGTCTCACTTGGAGTATTATGAGCAGTTTTGGGCCACTTATCTAAGAAAGGATGTGTCAACACTGGAGACGGTTCAAAGAGGGTTCACAAAAATGATTCCTCAGTTGAAAGACTTGTCATAGCAGGAGTGTTTGATGGCTCTGGGCCTCTACTCACTGCAATTCAGAAGAATGAGGGGTGACCTCAATGAAACCTATCAAATGTTGAAAGTCCTTGATAGAGTGGATGTGGAGAGAATGTTTCCTATGGTGGGGGACTCTAAGACGAAAGAACATAGACTGAAAATAGAAGAGCATCCTTTTAGAATGGAGATGAGGAGGAATTTCTTTTGCCAAAGAGTGGTGAGTCTGTGGAATTCTCTACCACATGCGGCTGTGGAGGCCGTCATTATGTATATTTAAGGCAGAGGTCGACAGATTCTTGATTAGTCAGGATATCAAAGGATATGGGGAGAAGGCAGGAGATCGGGGCTGCGAAGGAAAATGAATCAGCCATGATGAAATAGCAGGGCAGACTTGATGGGCTGAATGGCTTAATTCTGTTCCTATATCTTATGTTCTTACGGTGTTAAAAGCTATTGTCTCCATGCCAACCAGTTAGATCATGTCAAATATAACTACATCGCGGAGGGACAAAATGAGGAGCACTGAGAGATGGCACACATGTTGTTACAGTTACAGAGGAAGTGCAGTGCAGAGAAACAAATAAAATGAAAGAGCCCACAACCAGGTAGATGAGAGATTGAGGGTTGACCTTTGTCGTACAAGAGAGGTCCATTTAGGACTCATAATACTGGGATAGAAGCTGTTGTTGAGGATGGTGGCACGTGGTTTCAGTCTTCTGTATCTTTTGGAGAGAGAAGGGTCTTTATAGGCCATATCAAAGCAGCATTGCACAAGCTTACTCTTCGGAGAAGCTGCTTACACATTTATTGGATGTAAATGATATTGTGGTTCCATTTTGAAGAGCAGACACTTGTTCTCCGAGGCTTCAGTCAGCGGTGAACTTCCAGTCTCTCACTGATGTCTGCAGGAGCTTGCTGCTTGCAGGTGTTGTCATTATTTGAAAAGAATGACACGCCCAGTCTGCCTGCTTGGATGAAGACCAGAGGTTGTGGACGGCACCTTGGGATTGCTGGTTTCCTTGATCACACCAGCACATTGAAAGTTTCTGAAGCCCTTAACTTGCAACCTCAAATCCCTTCCAAAGATCAAAGTTCAAAGTAAATTTATCATCAAAGTACTTAAATGTCACTGTATGCTATGCTGAGATTCATTTTCTTGCCGGCATTTATCAGAAGATAAAGAAATGCAATAGAGTTTATGATAAAAGACCATACATAACAAGAACTGACAACATAATCACCGGTAATGTCCATCTATCTAGGCATCATGTTTATGTCATAAGCAGCTGCCCCACCCTGGAGTTCACCGCTGTCACATGCTCTGTGATGTTTAATCCAGGTGATCACATCTACATCTTCCTCTCCCTCCCTCTCAGTCCCTTCTCACTGCTGCCATCAGGAAGACGGTACAAGAGCCTCAGGACTCATACCACCAGGTTCGGGAACAGTTATAACCCCTCGACCATTGGACTCTTGAAACAGAGGGGATAACTTCACTCAACTTCACTTGACCCTTTATTGAAATGTTCCCACAACCAATGGACCCACTTTCAATGGCTCCTGTTCTCAATATTTATTGCTTATTAATTTATATTATTGTTTCTTCTTTTTGCATTTGCATTTTGTTGTCTTCTGCACTGTGGTTGAATGTCCTTGTTGATCTAGGCTAGTCTTTTATTGATTCTGTTATAGTTACTATTCTCTAGATTTGTAGAGAATGCCCGCAAGAAAATGAATCTCAGGGTTGTATATGGTGACATATATGAATATACTTTGATATTAAAGTGCACTTTGAACTCTCTCTCTTTTCTCCCTGTACCATCCTATTTCTCTCTCTCTCTCTCTTTCTCCCTCGTTCTCACTTTCCCTCTCCCTATCTCTCCCTCTCCCTCCTTCACAGTCATCTCTCTCATTTGCTAGGCCCACTCCTCAATGCATCCACTCCATCTGGAGAGAAATGACACTTTCTAGTCAACTCTCTCCCCTCCATCTCCCCCTTTCCCTTTCATTGACATGTGAGAGTTCTACTCACAGAACAAGAGGCATTCATGTGAAAGAGAGAGATAGCCTTGGACAATGTGTTATTGGCAACAGTTCCCAATATCATTCATTCCACCAGTCACAGCAACCCAGGTAGACCGCTCAGTCCCACCAGACCTATTGGCCCCACACACCTGGACAATCTCACTAACTAGAAGCACCATGGCAACAGGATACACGAGATCACCAACTCCTCCAGCTTCATCTCAGTGCCACGCACCATATCTGGGTTTGGAGGTACGTTGTTTTTCCTACATGATAGAAAAGACTCAAACCTCTTCAAGATCAGGAGATGCTGGTTTAAGAGAAGGGCCCTTAGACATCTTGGGGAAATATTAATGACATGAAAGATAAGAGCAGGTTTAGGCTATTCGGCCCATCGAACCTGGTCTGCCATTCAATCATGGCAAAAAAAATTTTCAACTCCACCCTATTCTTTCTACCCATAGCACTTGACGCCTTTAATAATCAATAACCTATTAACCTCCATAGACTCAACGATGGCCTTCACAACCATTTGTGGCAATGAATTCAATGTATTCAGTGAAAGAAATTCATAAAGAAATGGCTAAAGAAATTCCTCCCCATCTCTCTTCTAAATAGATGTCCTTCCATTCTGAGGCTGTGTCCTCTGGTCCTAGACTCTACTGCTTCTGGAACATCTTCTCCACGTACACTCTGTCCAGGTCTTGCAATATTCAATAGGCCTCAATGAGATCTCACTTCGTTCATCTGAAACTCCTGCAATTACAGGTCAGGCCCAGAACCATCAAACGCTGCTCATACATTAACTTCTTCATTCCCAGGAACATCCACCATCAACGGCATATGCGGAATGCAGAAAGCTGCTGGAAAATTGCACCTTTCATGTGTAAGAAAAAGTTTGCAAACCCTTTGCAATTACGTGGTTTTCTGCATTAATTACTCATAAAATGTGGTCTGATTTTCATCTAAGTCACAATAACAGACAAACACAATCCGCCTAAACAAAGAACACATAAACAGTTGTACTTCTTATCATTACTGAGTACACCATGTAAACAATCATAATCTAGGCTCAAAAAAGTATGTGAACCTCTGGGGTAATGCCCTCTACAAAAGTTGTTTGGAGTCAGGTGTTCCAGTCAATCAGATGAGTTTGGAGGTGTGGCTTGTAGAGGTGC
The DNA here is from genome assembly GCF_030144855.1 of Hypanus sabinus. Taxonomy (NCBI): domain Eukaryota; kingdom Metazoa; phylum Chordata; class Chondrichthyes; order Myliobatiformes; family Dasyatidae; genus Hypanus; species Hypanus sabinus. Next base: position 78,217,056 of record NC_082721.1, read on the forward strand.
CCTGCCCTATAAAAGAGACATACCAAGTCTGGTAATTGACAGTGCCCACACTTCTCAGGAAAAATCTCTTTATGTGCACTGTGCCTCAATCAAAACAACTTTCAGAGGACCTGAGAAGAAGACTCATAGGGATGCAAGATGTAGAGGGCATTTCACATCAATACCAAAACTTCATAGGAACTGTGGAGCACGGTGAAAGGAGGGTCATGGAAAAGGCTACAAATGCATTTCTAAGGACCCTGGTGTTCATCAGTCCACAGTGAGAGAAATGGAGGAAACTCAGTCCTGTTGCTACTTTCCCTAGGGGTGGGCATCCTGCAAAGGTCACACCAAGAGCACAGAGTACAATGCTGAAGGAGGTGAAAAAGAACCCAAGGGTAAAGATAAAGACCTGCAGAAATCTCTAGAATTTGCTAAAGTCCCTGTTCACGTGTCCACTATAAGAAAAGCACTGAGCAAGAATGGTGTTCATGGAGGGGCACCACGGAGGAAACCACTGCTCTCCAAAGAAAAACATTGCCAAAAGTATCACATTTGCAAAGACCACCTGGTTGTTCCACAATGCTTCTGGGACAATATTCTGTGGGCAGACAAGGCAAAAGTTGAACTTTTTGGCAGAAATGCACGTAGCTATGTTTGGAGGAAAAAGGGCACTGCACAGCAACACCAGAACTTCAACAGAACTGTGAAGCATGGTGAAAGGAGCATCATGGTTTGGGGCTGCTTTGCTGCCTCAGGGCCTGGACAGCGTTCAATCGTTGAGGGAACAATGAATTCAAAATTGTATCAAGACATTTTACAGGAGAATGTCAGAGCAGCAGTCCATGACCTGAAGCTTAATAGAAGTTGAATGATGCAACAAGACAATGAATCGAAACACAAGTGTAAATCAATAACAGAATGGTTTAAAAAGAAGAAAATTTGTGTTTTAAAAAGGCCAAGTCGGAGTCTAGATCCAATTGAGATGCTGTGGCATGATCTGAAGAGGACTGTTCATGCAAGGTATTCCTGAAATATTGATGAACTGAACCAGTTTTGTATGGAGGAATGGTCTAAAATTCCTCCAAGCTGATGTGCAGGACTGATCAACAGTTACTAGAAACATTTGGTTGAAATTATTGCTGTACAAGGGGATCATACCAATGACTGAAAGCAAAGGTTCACACGCTTTTTCCAACAAATACATGTAATATTGGATCATTTTTCTCAATAAATAAATGAACAAGTATAATGTTTTTGTGTTATTTATTGAATTTATCTATTTTTGGGACTTTTGTGATGATCTGATCATATTTTAGACAGAGAAAATTCTAAAGGGTTGACAAACTTTCTAGCACCACTGTGCATCCATTCATCTGTGTAACATCACTTTATGGACATACAGTACAATCAATAACGTATATAATCTATCTTATGTATTTATGTTTATTGTGTTTTAATTACTACGTTCTTTATCTTATTGTGGTTTTTTTGTGCTGCATTCGAGTAAGAATTATTTTGTTCTTTCACTTGTGTACTGGAAATTACATTAAACAATCTTGAATCTTGAATTCTCGTGAACCTCTTCTGGACTATCTCAAAGATCAAATATATCATCAAAGCATGAAGACTGTATTCAAACTTGAGATTCATCTTCTTGCACACAGCCACAAAACAGAGAAATGCAATGAAGCTCATAAAAAGCCCACACACATCCAAATTGCAAAATAGGACAAATTGAAAAAATAGTAAAGAGCAAGGTAAACAAAAACATATGGAATATGAACTGCAGAGTCCCCGAAAGTGAGCTCACAGCCACGGAGCCCGTTCAATGTTGAGGTGAGTAAAGCACATCCAGGAGCCCACGGTCAGCTATGATGTTGTGGACACTTCTGAGTCATGGCTGAAAGAAGATCATAGTTGGGAGCTTAATATCCAAGGATACACTTTGTATTGAAAGGACAGGCAGGTAGGCAAAGGAGGTGGGGTGGCTCTGTTGGCAAAAAAATTAAATCAAACCCTTAGAAAGAAGTGACATCAGATCAAAAGACGTAGAATCTGGGCATAGAGTTAAGAAACTGCAAGAGTAAAAAGACCTTGATAGGAGTCTGAACAGTAGCCTGAATGTGGGTGAGAAATTACAAAGGGAGATAGAAAAGGCATGTACAAAGGGCAAGATTTTGATATTCATGAGGATTTCAAAATGCAATTAGATTGGGAAAATTAGGTTGGTGTTGGTTTCCAAGAGAGGGAATCTGTGGAATGCCAACAAAATGTTTTATTTTAGAACAGCTTGTGGTTGAGCCCACTAAAGGAATGGCAATTCTGGATTGGGTGTTGTGTAATGAACCAGATTTGATTAGGGAGCTTAAGGTAAAGGAACCCTTAGGAGGCACTGATCAAAATATGATGGAATTCACCATGCAGTCCAAGGAGGAGAAGCTAAATTCAAATATATCTCTATTACAGTGGAGTATAGATAATTATGGAAAGATGACAGAGGAGCTGGCAAAAGCTGATTGAAAGGGGATACTAGCAGGGATTAATGGCTGAAGATTCTGGGTGCAATTTGGAAGGCACAGGAAAGATAATCCCAAAGATGAAGAAGTATTCTAAAGGGAAGTCAAAGACAGCATAAAAGCAAAATAGGGGGCATATAATAAAGCAAGAATAGTGGGAAAGTAGATTGGGAAGCTTTTAAAAACTATTTTAATGAAGGTATTTTAAAAAATCATGAAGAGAGAAAAGATTAAGTATGGAGGTAAGCTAGCCAATAATATAAAAGAGGATTAAAAAAATTTCTCAGATGTATAAAGAGTAAGAGAAAGTGAATACTGCACCACTAAAATGGTGCTGGAGAGGTAGTAATGGAGGAATAAGAAATGGTGGAAAAACTTAATAAGTATTTTGCCTCAGTCTTCATTGTGGAAGATATTAGCCAGAAATTTGAGAGTGCTGGGGCACAGTGAGTGTATTTGCTATTACTAAGGAAAAGGTGCTTGGAACACTAAAAGATGTGAAGGTAGATAAGTCACCTGGACCAGATGGACTATACCCCAGGCTTCTGAAAAAGGGACCTAAAGAGATTATGGGGAATTTTGTAATAATCTTTCCAGAATTCCATAGGTTCTGGAATGATTCTGGTGGAATGGGAAATTGCAAATGTCAGTCCGCTCTTTAAGAAGGGAAGAAAGCAGAAGAAAGGAAATTATAAGCCAGTTAGCCTGACTTCAATAGTTGGAAAGATGTTGGGGTCTATTAGTAAGGATGAGATTTCAGAGTTCTTGGAGGCACAGGATAAAGTAGGCCAAAGTCAGCATGATTTTCTAAAGGTAAAATCTTGCCTGACAAACCTGTTGGAATAATTTGAGGAAATAACAAGCAGGATATACAAAGGAGAGTCAGTGGATGTGGCTTATTTGGATATTCAGAGGGCCTTTGATAAAATGCGACATTGAGGTTGCGTAACAAGATAAGGGTCCGTGGTATTACAATAAAGATATGAGAATGGATAGAAGATTGGCTGACTTGCAGGAGGCAGAGATTGGGAAAAATGGGAGCCTTTTCTGGTTGGCTGCCGGTGACTAGCGGTGTGCCACAGTGGTCAGTGCTACTTCTCACGTTATACAGTATGTCAGTGATTTGAATGAAGGAATTGATGGCTTTGTGGTCAAGTTTGAGGATGATGCATAGATAGGCGGAGGAACAGGCAATGTTGAGGACATATGAAATGGGCACAGAAGTGGCAGATGGAATATAGTATAGGGATGTGCGTGCTCTTGCACTTTGGAGGAAGGAATAAAGGTGTGGATTATTTTGTATATGGGGAAAAATTCAAATTCAGAGGTGCACAGAGACTTGGGAGTCCTTTTACCGGACTCCCTAAAGGTTAATTTGCAGGTTGAGTCAGTGGTAAGGATAACTAACGCAACGCTAGCATTCATTTCTGGAGAACCGGAATATAGCAGCGAGGGTGCGATGCTGGGCACTTATAAGGCATTTGTCAGACTGCATTTGGAGTATTGTGAGCAGTTTTGAGCCCTTTATCAATGAAAGGACCGGTTGAATTTGAAGAGGTTGATCCCACGAATAAAAGGGTTAACATATGAGGAATGTTTGATGGCTCTGGGCTGCACTCACTAGAGTTTAGAAGAATGAGGGGGTGGGGGAATCTTGTTGCCACCTATTGAATATTGAAAGGCCTAGATAACAGTGAATGTGGAGAGGATGTTTCCTGGAGCGGGAGGATCAAGAACCAGAGGACACAGCCACAGAATTGAGGGACATCCATTTAGAACAGAGATGAGGAAAATTTTCCTTTCCCAGAGGAATTCATTACCACAGATGGTTGTGTAGGCCACGTCACTGAGAATATTTAAAGCAAAGGTTGATAGGTTCTTGACCATTCAGGACTTCAAAGGTTACAGGGAAAAGGCAGGGGAATGGGGTTGAGAGTGATAACAAATCAGCTATGATGGAATGCCATAGTAGACTTGATGGGCCGATTGGCCTCATTTTGCTCCTCTGTCTATGAGCCCAGTAGCTGAAGAGCGACAAATGCCACCGAACCTGGTGGTGTGTGGCCCAAGTCTCCTGCACATTCTACCCAGAGTAGTAGCAAAGAGAAAGGGAGGCCAATTAGTCACAGGCAGATGGTGCAGAAGACCCGTCCGTTTTGCACTCTCGTTCTTCTTGCTCGACGCTTTGATTGATGTGGAGTAATGGAGCCAACCAGTGACTTGTCCTTCGCTATCAGGCCCCGATGCAAAGTCCACTCCCAGCTATGTCTGCCCCGGCCATTCCTTCACTTTCAAGTCCAAAGTTTGCCAGATGCCCCGGGAGATTGCAAGATGGCACCCGATGGTTTAGTCGGTTCAAAGGTACATCTTCAAAAGTGAAATTACAGGCTACAGACTGCATTGATCACCGTTCAGAAGAAGGTATCTGCTAGAGTATCTAGTAGCTTTGTGAGCTCTCACTTCCCCTTTGGTCTCCGGCACCATCTTGCACCAATGGCAGCATAAACTTTCTTAGATATCGGGCTCAAAACTGCTTGCAGTACTCCAAATGTGGTCTGATGAATGACTTCAAAAGTCTCAGCATTACATCCTTGCTTTTATATTCTAGTGGCCTGGAAATAGAGGAAGCAGGTACAGGGTTCTAGAGAAAGCAGGTATAGGGTTCTGAGTTGGATGATCAGCCATGATCATACTGAATGGTGCTGCGGGCTCAAAGGGCCGAATGGCCTACTCCTGCCCCTATTTTCTACGTTTCTGTAAATGGTGTACTTGCCTTCCTTACTACCAACTCACCCTACAAGTTGACCTTTACAGGACACTGCGCTAGAAATCCCAAGTCCTTCTGCACCTTTGATTGGTCCAAGGCCTTCTGATAATCCTAGTAAAGAACACTGACTGACTCTTCTTTGCCTATCCCCCCCCCCACCCCCGTTATTACCTCAAAGAATTTGAAAGGTTTGTCAGGTAACATCCCCTTTAAGGAAATCATGCTGGCTTCGACTGATTCGTGGCCTTCGTTCCCTCACTGACCATCAATCTCACACTTACACTAATCTTAGTTTATTCTACCAACAGCATCATCACAGATTTATACAGGTGGTTGTCGCGATGCATCAGGTGGGTAGCGCTTGTCGCTCTCACTTTCAGCTTCCACCGCTGGCTAGCAGTCTTGCGGAAAGGAAAGCTGAGGGTGTAAGTCTCTCCCTGCCAGTACACAGCCTTTCCAACGGCAAGCCTCCTGACGTGCCTCCTTGTTGGTGACACACGGAAGCTGAACTCCTTTTGGACTCAGGCTGAACAACAGGGGCTGGTGGGGAGGTCTGGCTCCTACACACGTAGCACGCAGGCCCGCCGGTGTGTGGACGCGCCCCGGTGCTCATAAACCAGATCCCCAGCTATGGGTAGATAGCTCCACTGCCTTGTGGGCAACCTTGTGAGAGGCAAAGGCAATGGGAGTAAACCCAGACAGCAAATCTGGGAGTGGAGCACCTAAGGCAGCTGGATGCCATTGAACACCATTCCAGTAGCTCCCACAGCCAAGCTGGTGCTAAACGAATTGCTTCATAAGCTTTCCTTTGTACTACTCTGGTGAGGCCAAGACTGGGCATCTCAGGATCTCCATACCTTCCACCCAGGCTTATGATAATGATCATCATCACCGTTGTCCTTCGAGGCAGACAGATCCCAGCTAACCAAACACACTGTGGAGAGCATTCTAACTGGCTGCATCACTGTCCTGCATGGGGGGTGGGGGGGAACAAAGCACAGGATTGAAATAAGCTGCAGAAAGTTGTAAAATTAGCCAGCTCCATCATGAGTACTGGTCTCCGTAGTATCCAAGACAGCTTCAAGGAATGGTGCCTCAAAAAAGTTGGCATCTATCAAGAAGGACTCCCATCAACCAGGCCATTCCTTATTCTCATTGCTACCATTAGGAAGGAGGTACAGAAGCCTGAAGGCACACACTCAGTGATTCAGGAATGGCTTCTTCCCCTCTGCCATTCGGTTTCTGAATGGACATTGAAACCATGAGCATAATCTCACTACTTTTTTACTTCCTTTTTTTTGCACTACTTAGTCAATTCAACTATTTATATATAATAGTTATAAAAATATAGTTATAAAAATAGAATATATATGTATATATTCATACTGTAATTTGTATTTTTTCTCTCTATTATCATGTATCACATTATACTGCTTTCACAAAGTTAACAAATTTCACGACATATGCCGGTGATATTACACCTGATTCTAATCCATTCACTCATGCACGAGGGCTTCGGGATGTGGAAGGAAACAGGAGGATTTGCAGGCAGAATGTGTAGGCTCCACACAGGCAATACCAGATGGCAGGATTGAACCCAGTTTGCCTACCGCTTTTGAGTGAGAAGCATCTCCGAACCAGGCGGACCAGACCCAACTACAAAGCCAAAGCCCCTGAAATTAAAAGACTGACTTTCCATGGTTCAGCAGATGAAAAACAACTCTGCACACTCTCTGTGGATGTGGTCGCCCTGTTTGGCACCTTGACTACAATATATGAGTCATTGGTACAAGATCAAACTCATTCTGATTTCCGTTCTGGCGTTTGGCCATCACGTGCCAATTTAAGGAAACTATTTTTGGAAACTTTAATTAAGAATACGAAGCAATTATGTCTTCTGACTGCAAGGAGGTACTATTTACCATGTGGAAATGCAAAGGGCAGGAAGTGTTGAGGGAATATTCATGGCGAGGTAATGAGTTGTGCTTGAAGGTTGAGTTGGTCAGAGCTCGATTTCCCACCTGTATAGGAATGAGATCTGGTTCCACACTCAGTGTTCACAGTTTCCTGCTTTTAGGCACAGTTATATGGCACAGAAACTGACCATTTGGCCTACCACCTCCACACAGACCTACTGGATACCCAACCGTATTAATGCCATCTTCTGACACTTGGCCTGTAGCTTTCTATGCCTGGGTGATACAAGCACTGGTCCAGATGCTTATTAAATGCAGTCAGCTATTCTGCTTCCATCACTCTGTATGTCCCAGGTACTTACCAACCTCTGGGTGATAAAGGTCCCCACTGGGGTTGCAATCCTGATCAAACCAGCTACGCTTGAATCATTGCAATCCCTTCTATGACTGAGAAACAACCTTTCCTCCCTTCTGTCATTGCAACTTCATTAATAACTCTGACTGCACTTTTCGTTTTTGCAACTTATAGTAATTTCATGTCTTTGCACTGCACTCCTGCTGCCAAACAGCAAATTTCACATTGTGTTGGTCGAAGGTAGTAAACCTCTTTCTGACATTACTGGACACCAAAGGTTTTGCTTCCTGAACAATTTTGGGTGTATCTCATGGATTTTGTGCAGATGATCATGAAAATCACCATGAAATTTCCCTATCAGGCACCATTTTTAAAAAATTCTTCTAGATTTGTTATTTCGATTAATAATTCGAGACAAAATAACTGATGCCAAAATTAAGGAAGGATTTTAAACAAACAGATCATGAATGACTGGCAATTCAAAGAAATTCTAGTGGCACTGGAGAAAATCATCAGGAAGGCATTCAAGGAGGAAGTGGTTAGCACAACACTTTACACAACAGATAGTCCAAGCTCATTTCCCGCCATTGCCTGTGAGAAGTTTGTACATTCTCCTGTGATGGCGTGGGATTTCTCTGGGGGCTTTGCTTTCCTCCCACAGTCCAAAAACGTACCGAATGGTAGGCTAATTGATCAGTGTAAATGGACCCATAATTGGTTGGCTTCCGTCTGTCTCGAAGGACAATGGGTGACGATGATCACAAGCCTGGGCGCAAGTAATGGAGATCCTGGGATGCCCAGTCATCAAAACCCCCCTCTCGGTCTCACCAGTGTAGTCCAAAGGAAAGCTTATGAAGCAATACGCTTGGCAGCGGCTTGGCAACAGGAGGTGCTGGAAGGATGTTCGATAATGTCCAGCCGCCTTAGGAGCTCCCCTCCAGATGTGCAGCCTGGGTTTACTTCTGTAGTCTTTGTCTCTCCTGAAGCTGCCCACAAGGCTGTCAATTAGGCTGGGGTTAAAACAGGAGGCGGGGGGTTGCCGGGCAGTGTGGCTCGGAGGGCTGGAAGGGCCTATGTGGAAGTACACAGCAGCAAACTACACGCAGCTGGTTAACAACATGCTTCAAGCATACAAAACCATGAGGTTCAGTGCACTGTGTCAGGATAGATTCATTTTCTGCATTTCCATTTAGACTTCTTCCCTGCAAACCTTTGCGTGGTCAGTGACGAGCGTGGTGAAAGTTTTCACCGGGACATTGCGGTCATGGAGAAACTGCATCAGGGCAACTGGAATCCATCAATGCTGGCTGATTATTATCGGACTCTTAAGCGAGAAGCCTCAGACACTGAGTACAAACAAAAATCATCAACAAAACATTTTTGGCCTAGTTGAACTATTGGAAAGCGTCAGTACCACCATTATGCAGTTAAACACATTATATTTATTATAAGTACATTTACTGTTTCTCCAAATTCCTACATGATAGAAGTAGTCAAAATTATATTTGTGTACAAGCGGTCTAGCATAAACAGAAAAAAAATTCTGAGGAAACAACACTTCTGAAAGAATGTGTTATCGAGTGCATTTACCTGGATCTGGCGCAGGGCCTCAGTCTGAAACATCAGCAGTCTATTCCACCCACAGACGTTGTTTGATGTGCTGTGTTCCATGATTTTTACCCAGTGCCAGGTAATCCTATCACCTGCCTCACATCATTCCCCTACCCCCAGGAAGGGTTGGCTGTGTCTCCTTCAGCAATACTTACAGTATGCTTTGTAGCCAGCCTACCGTGAGTTTAAATCCCTTGGTGAGTCACAGGTATGAATCTCCCTCCATAGATTTGAGTTTCTGACCCAAATTTGATCTTCCAGGACCTTGTTGAAGGTGTACAAGTCTGTCGGATGCTTTTTTATTCAAACTTGAGATGTTAAACTGAGACCTTATACTGGCTGGAGTCAGGGCTTTGTGCTTTGGCTCTTGGTAGGGTCACTCACGCCAGAAAGGTCAAAGGGTAGGGGCCAGGCTAAGTGTGGTCCACCGATACTCCATGTTCGGGGGCTCAGCTCAGGGTTAACAACCCTGACTGGTCAAACTAAACTGTCATGGAAACAGCAATGATGAATCCTCCTGCGTCAGAGTGCGACAGTATTCCTGAGTCTCCACGCGGGATTTGCACGACTGACAGTAGTGAAAAGAGCTACCGACACGATGAAAGAAACCGTGAATGCTGCCAGAGATGGAGGACCTCTATTGCTGCCCTAAATGCCAGTGATCTAACGGGCAAAGGAGGAAGTAGGAGGCAAAAGACACTAAGGTACTGAATAGCTATGAAGTAGAAATGTGCCTATTGCTTCTGTCAATAAACATCAATTAAATCAGAGGCTTGATTTAATTAAATAAAAACTGGAAACACTGAGCAAGTCAGGTAACATCTTTGGAGAGAAAGGGTTAATGCTTCCTCCTGGAAGTTTGACAGTGATTCTCAGACTAGTATTTCAAAGTTTTCCAATGACGATAAACTGGATGGGATTATGGATTTTGAAGAGGGTACTTAATGAAACTTCAAGATGAAACTGGTAAATTGGTTTATTATTGTCACATGTACTGAGATACAGTGAAAACGGTTTAGATTGAGTGAATTTTGCAAAATCGATGGCAGGTTCAGTATGGAACAACAACAGAAAATTCTGGAACTGCTCAGTAGGTCAGGCAATATTTGTGGGGAGAGAAACAATCCACCAGAAATGACCTTTTTTCTTCCTTTTGGTGTTGCTAATCAAATAACCCTTTCTACTTATACCTCTGTTTGACATACCAACATTATAACATCAAAATCAAAAACCCACAGATGCTCAAAATCAGAAATAAAAACAAAAATGGTCATGTGACAGGGATTGGGGTGGAGGTAAGGGGTATCTTCAGCCTGTAATGTTACCGCCTTTGTTTTTCAGTTTTCATGGATGCCGCCTGACCCGATGAGTGTTATCTGCAATCTCTTTTTTTATTTCACATTTCCTAAGTGTGGATCTTTTTTATTTTTTGTTTTGCAGTAATTGTCTCACTGTTGCACACAAAGTGGCCACAATACTTCCCTACGTTTCGTCAGTCTGACAGTTAAAATGCACAGATCAGTGTAATGGCAAGAGGTGCGCAGAGGTCCCGAATCATATGAAAGAGGAGACCAGAAAACGTTGTTAATGACTCACTAACTTCATTCTCTGAGGTGTCTGACTCATAGTCTGATGGGGCCCCTGAGTTATTGTTGATGTGTTTATAGAGAGAAATTGCAGGAAGGGAAACGGAGCGGGATACACGATGCATCAACTGAGCTTCTCAGCCAATTTATGTGTTAGATGATTGAGAAGAAGAGGAGGCATATTTGATTGTGATGTTCAAAAGGGACTAAACACTTGCCTGTGTTGTCTCAGAGATTCCAGAACTCTCCTTAGAGGGCAGTGTTTGGATGCTTTAAGGCTGAGTGAGGGTAAGGGTAGGTGGGGGCTGCACCATGATGAGCACTAGGCTCCCCAGCATCCAGGACATCTTCGAGGAGTGATGACTCCAAAAGGTGGCATCTATCATTAAGGACGCCTAACACCCAGGACATGCCCTCGTCTCATTGTTACCATCAGGAGGACGGTACAGGAGCCTGAAAGCGCACACTCGGTGATCCGGGTACAGCTTCGTCCCCTCTGCCTCCAGATTTCTGGATGGACATCAAACCCATGAACTCTACCTCACTTCTTTTTTTGCACTACTTATTTAATTTAACTTTTTCGTATTGCATATCAGAATCAGAATCAAAATCAGGATCAGGTTTAATATCAGTGGCGTATGTCATGAAATTTATAAACTTTACAGCCGCAGTAAAATGAAATACATAATAATAAATATAGAGAGAAAAATAACTGAATTACAGTAAGTATACATATGTTTATAAAATAGTAAAATTAAAAATAAGTGTTGCAAAACAACAACTAATAAAGCAGTGAGGCGGTGTTCAGCGGTTCAATGTCTATTTAGAAATCAGGCTTCTGTACCTCCTTCCCAATGGTGACTATATATATAAATAAATCTTGCTATAGTTTCATTATTATGTATTGCTTTGTACCGCTGCCGCAAAGACAGTAAATTTTTCGACATATGCTGTTGATATTAAACCAGGTTCTGAGATGAGGAAGAGACTAAAGGTAAGTGCGAACATAGAGTTGAAAGTTTCAGCAAATCCGCCACGGCCTTTGCAAAGCAGAGCAGGCTCCAGAGGTAGAGTGGGTCACCGCTCCCAATGCTTGTATACATGTTCAAAGAATGCAAGGAGGAGGGCAAGTGAGGCAGGCTATATCGTTTGTGCATAGTAGTAACACTGCTGCCTCCTGCCCTGCAGTGATTCTTTGATCGGAGTTTGACTGCACAAAGCGCATTGTAGTAAATATACAGTGGAGTTTCGAGACAGCTAACCTCCCACATATAACGGTACTACTACCCCGTGTGTGGAGTATGTTTGACACTGTTTCTGTTAAAAACGGGGAATGCAAGTGAGCTTAAGGAACAAATGGGAGACGAGGCAAAACGTAAAGGAACAGTACACAATTTATTCAGAGGCACAGCGCAGGATGGGCACTTCCGGCCCTTTGAGCCACACTGCCCAGCAACCCCCAACAACTCTGATTTGATCTTGACCTAATCCCAAGATAGTTTACAATGACCCATTAACCCACCCGGACTGTGGGAGGAAGACAGGGCACCCAGAGGAATGCCACACATTCCACAGGGAAGATATACAGAGACTCCTTAAGGAGGACACCAGGATTGAACTCTGAAACCCGACCTCCTGGGCTGCAATCACATCGCACTGATCACTATGCTAATGGGAGGATTCTTAGCCATGTTAATGAACAGAGGGATCTAAGGGTCCGAGTCCATAGCTCATTGAAAGTGGCTTCACAGATATTTAGGGCGGTAAGGAAAGCACATAGAATGCTTGTCTTTATTAGCTGAGGTCAGAAAGTTATGCTACAGCTTTATAAAGCTCTGGTTTGTTGCATTTAGTTCTGCTCAGCTCATTATTGCGAGGATGTGGAGGCTATGGAGAGATTGCAGAAGAGGTTTACCTTTATTAAAAGATGTACTATAAGGGGAGGTTGAACAATCTTGGGTTGTTTTCTCTGGAGTGGTGGAGGCTGAGGGGAGATCTGATAGAAGTTTATAAAATTATGCGTGGAATCAAAAGAGTAGACAGGCAGTATCTTCAAAGGTTCTCTTATTATCAAAGTACACATCTCTGAAATTCTTCTTCTCCAGATAGCCACGAAACCAAGAAAGAAAAAGCTGGCAACAGATCATCAACCCCCAAATCCGTCCTCCCCACACAAAAAATTAACAAAACTGGAACAGGCACATCAAGCCCCTCCCTCCGCACACAAAAAAAAATGAGGAAGATCACAAACACAGAATATCCAAAGCGCAGAAAACCTGAGTAACCTTCCCCTGACACGGCAGTGGGCCTTTCTCTCTCCCGTAGCCGAGCGAGCTCACCAGCGATCAAACGGCAGTTACCCCTCCCAGGCAGCAGAATCGGCAGGTAATCAAGGGCTATTCCTGTGCTGTACTGTTCTATGTCCTGTGCCTGTAACTTCAGAAGCCACTCAATACCTGGCCAGGAACATGGATTAAGGAAGTAGTGAGGCCTGGAATGACATAAGGGGATACTGACGACTTTGGTGAGACTGTGCACTGAAAGCCTGACCCAGACACATTGCATTTCCAATGCCACCCAACTGGATTCATTTCGTCAGGTGCCAGCTCCTGTTCCCTTAGGAATCCTGGCTTTCGAAGACCAACCTATAAATTCTGCTTGATTCCTGATATCTTGAAGATACTCCTTGTTTCTGCCTGATATCAAACACACGCTCTGTTCAGGTCCATCAGACCACTGGCAACTTTCACTTGCTCACCATTTGGAAAAATGATATCTTTCTGTATTTTCTTCAAAAATAGTTGAACTCTCATTTTCCTCATGATCTTCCCCCCAAATCTTCCATTGTTTCAAGGTGAAGAATTTATGTAATATTCAGGGATGGTTGCAGCACAAAGGCACCGTGAGAGACCTGGGTTCGATCCTCACCTCCGGCACTGTCAATGTATATTAGATGGGTGTACGGGGTGTCCAGTGAAGGGTCGTATCTCTGGTGAAGGGGCTTCTCATGTCCACTTTGGGGCAGTTCACACCCCTTTGGGCCCCATGGGACACTAAGCTCTTAGCTGTGGCTCCAATAAACTGTTTGCATGCGACACTGGCCATACCCCGGTACATCACTTTTACAAGCAGGCTAATGTAGGTATGGGTAGCTGGTGGGCCTCATATTCCAGTGAGATAGGGACATAACTGTCTTAGCATACAAAGTCTGCTCTGGCAGACCGGCTGGATGAGATCCATTGGCCAGGAGAGTGGTTCACTTCGTGGAGAGTGAAGGGCAAGACAAGGCACAGAAGAAGTTATGGTCATCCGCTGCAACCAGGGAAGACTCCAGTTTTGATGACTACTTGTATCACAGGATCTAAATTTCTAAGGTTTAGAGAATGAAACTACCTCAATGCATTTGCTTTTCCACATTAAAAACTCACCCACACAGGTTTTCTCAACTGTCGTTGTCGGATATGCAGGACAACCAGTCAACCATAATATTAGATACCCTTTATACTAATACAGAAGTTTCACCTGAATTTGACTACTCATTAAATGCCACCTCAGGTCATCTGGTTCACCATTCGCCATTCGCCATTCTTGTTTCCCTTTCACGCCTTATCTCCTGACCTGCCCATCACCTCCCTCTGGTGCTCCTCCCCCTTCCCTTTCTTCCATGGTCTGCAGTCCTCTCCTAATAGATTCTACCTTCTCCAGCCCTTTATCTCATCCACAAATCAACTTCCAAGGTCTTTCACCTCTCCCTCTCTCCCAGTTTCACCTATCACCTGCCACTTTGTACTTCTTCCTCCCCTCCTCACACCTTCTTATTCTGATTTCTTTTCATTTTCAGTCCTGATGAAGGGTCTAGGCCCAAAACGCCAACGGTTTATTCCCAACCATGGATGCTGCTTGACCTGCTGAGCTCCTCTGGCACATTGTGTGCATTGCTAAAGTCATTTGGTGTTACTCAATCAGAGACATTCACTTTGCTTCACTCACCACCTGCAATTGCCTTCTCTACTGCCTAAACTAACTTGTCTTTCTATTATTCAGTTGTGATGAAGGTACTGAAATATTGATCATTTTCCCACCGGCCTGACCTGCCGATGTTCCCAGCATTTTCTGTTTTTCATTTCAGATTCATAAAATAACACAGCCCTTCAGCCTGACTTGCACCTGACAAGGAAGCTGCCTTTCAAAACAAATTCCATTTACCTGTGTTTGTACCATACCTTTGTACATCTTTACCATCCATGTACCTGTCCAAATGCTTTTTGAAACTTGTAATTGTATCTGCCTCTTTCACTTCCTCTGGCAGGTTATTCCATATACCCTCCAACCTCTGTGTGGAAAAGCTTGCCCCTTAGATCAGCTTTTTATGCAGGCTGTAATCAGTGCAAGAAGATGCCGGCTGGTGAGGTTTAAAAAAATCTCGGGGCTTTTTGGAACTTCTTGGTGGGCTGAATTTATTATGAGAAGTCGTTTGCTGGTAATCCAGGGCAAAGTTTATTAAGAACTTGGGGTCTTTTGGAACCTTTTGATGGGCTCTTAGGTGATCACCTTGGCTCTCAGCAAGGGCCAATAAGAAGAAGTGAGCTGTAAGTGGAGTGGCTATTGTTGGAGTGTCCTTTGTTAGAGAAGCCAGGCTTTGGCTCAATAGGCTTCATCAATAACAGACCTAGTCGAGAACTTAAGCTTGATTATTTAGAGGTATAACGAGTGTAGGCAAGACGGCAGTTTAGGAAGTGGAATTTTCCTGTGATATGTAGGATTTTAGGGTTGACAGTCAACATTCAGATGTCAACATCTGTGGGAAGTGCATCCAACTGTAGCTCCTGACTGACAAGGTCAAGGAACTGGAGCTGGAGCTGTGTATGGCCAGAATCATCTGGGAGGCTGAAAACCTCATAGACAGAACTTTTACTGAGGTGGGCACACTTAGAGAGCAGGCTTCAGAAAGTAGGTGGGTGACCACCAGGAGAGGTAAGAAGAGTAAATAGTCAGTGCAGGGCTCAGCTTTGGCCATTCCCCTTAACAATAAGTACTGTATACTCCTTTGGATACTGCTGGGAGGGTGACATATCAGTACACCGCCAGTGGCACTGTGGCTGGCTCTGAGGCTCAGCAAGGAAGTGTAAAGCCAGGCAAAGTGATAGGGATCGGAGATTTGATAGTTAAGGGGGAGGCAGGATACTCTGTGACCACAAAAAAGAAGCCAGGATGGTGTGCTGCCTTCCAGAAACTAGGGCCCAGGATATCTCAGCTGCAGAAGATTCTCCAGGTAAAAAATGAAATCAAATCATGAGAAATAGGTGGCGTGGGATTGGAAAGGGTAGAATCCCTGGGGGTCAATAAGAAACTGCAAGGCTAAAACTACCCTGATGGGATTTATATACACACCTTCGAATAGTGGCAAAGATGTGGTTTACAAATTACAACACAAGTTAGAAAATGTATATCAGAAGGGCAATGTCACAATAGTTGTATTGTTACAATGAATGTTACAATATGTGGATTTCAATAGGGATGTCGATTGGGAAAATCTGTTTGGTGCTGGAACCCAAGAGAGGGAATTTGTAGCATGCCTAGAAGATGTTTTTTTAGAGTATCTTGTGGTTGAGCCCACTAGTGGAATGGCAATTCTGGATTGGGTGTTGTGTAATGAACCAAATTTGATTAGGGAGCTTAAGGTAAAGGAACCCTTAGGAGTGGGTGAGCATATTATGATAGAATTCACCTTACCTCACCTCACTCACTCTCACTACTTTTTAATTTCTATTTTTGAGCTTCATTTAGTTGAACTCTTTAATTATATATATACTTACTGTAATTCATTTTTTCCTATTATTATATATTGTGTTGTACTGCTGCCACAAAGATAACACATTTTACGACATATGTTGGTGATATTATGCATGATTCTGAATCTGGATTTATCCTGAAGTCTGAGAGAATGAAGGCAAAGTCAGATGTATCAATATTACAGTGAATTAGAGGGAATTACAGAGGCATAAGAGAGAAGATGGCCAAAGTTGATTGGAAGGGGACACTAGCAGGAATGATGGCAGAACAGCAATGCCTGCAGTTTCTGGGGGCAACTCAGAAGGTGCAGGTTGATACTTCCCAACAATGAAGAAGCATTCTAAAGGGAGGATGAGGCAATTGAGGCTGACAATGGAAGTCAAAGACAGCATCAAAGCAAAAGAAAGGGCATATAATATAGAAAAAAATTAGTGGGAAGGTAGAGGATTGGGAAATTTTTATAAAACAACAGAAGACACCAAGAAAAGACATAAAGAGAGAAAAGATGAGATATGAAGGTAAGCTAGTCAATAATAGAAAAGAGGATACCAGAAGTTCTTACAGATATATAAAGATTCAAAGAGAAGTGGGAATGACAGTAAAGAGGTAGTAATGTGGGACAAATAAGTGATAGATATAATTAATAAGTATTTTGCATCAGCTTTCACTGTGGAAGACACTAGCAGTATGCCAAAAATTCAAGAGTGTCAGGGGGCAGAAGTGAATGTAATTGCTATTGCTAAGGAGAAAGTGCTTGGAAAGCCTAAATATCTAAAGGTAGATAAGTCACCTGGACTATACCCCAGGGTTCTGAAAGAGGTAGCTGAAAAGATAAAGGAGACATTAGTAATGATCTTTCAAGAATGAGTAAATTCTGGAATGGTTTTGGAGGGCTGGAAATTCTCGCATTATTCCATTCTTCAAGAAGGGAAGAGTCAGCAGAAAGGAAATTATAGGTCTGGGTACTTGACTTAAAATAGGTCAAAGTCAACATGATTTCCTTAAGGGGAAACCTTGCCTAACAAATCTGTTGAAATTCTTAGAGGAAATAACAGGCAGGATAAAGGCAAGTCTGTAGATTTTCAGAAGGCCTTTGACGAGGTGTTGCACACGAGGCTATTTAGCAAGTTGGTACCATAGGGAAGATACTAACATGGATAGAAGGTTGTCTGACTGATAAAAAGTAGAGTGAGAATAATGCCCATTCTCATTCTGGTTGGCTGCTGGTGACCAGTGGTGTTCTGCAGGAGATGATACTGGGACTGCTCCTTTTCATTTTATATGTCAGTCATTAGATGGCAGAATTAAGGGTTTTGTAGGTAAGTTTGTAGATGATACAAGGATAAATGGATGGGCAGGTAATATTGAAGAAGAAGGAAGTCTGCAGAAAGACTTAGACGGATTGGGAGAATGAGAAAAGTGGCAGATGGAATACATTATAAGGAAGTTTATGGCCATGCACTTTGGTAGAAGGAATAAAGGTGTAGACTATTTCCTAAATGGGGAGAAAACAGAAGTCAGAGGTGCAAAGGGACTTGGGAGTTCTCGTGCAGGATTCCCTAAAGGTTAGTTTGCAGGTTGAGTCAGTGGCAAAGGATGCAGTGCAATGTTAGCATTCATCTTGAAATAACCAGAATATAAGAGCAAGGATATGATGCTGAGGCTTTCTAAGGCACAAGTGAGACCTCACTTTGAGTATTGTGAGCAGATTTCGACCCTTATCTAAGAAAAGATATGCTGGCATTGGAGAGTATCCAAGGAGGTACTTGAGAATGATTCCATCATTGAAAAGATTAATGTATGAGGAGCATTTGATGGCTCTGGGTCTGTGCTCATTGGAATTTAGAAGAATGAGGGGATATCTCAATTACACCTTTCGAGTATTAAAAGGCCTAGTTAGAGTGGATATGGAGAGGATGTTTCTTATTGTGGGTGTGTCTAAGACTAGAGGGCACAGACTCAAACTACAGGGATATCTATTGAGGACAGAAATGAGGAGGATTTTTTTTTAGCTAGAGGGTGGTGAATCTGCCGTTTATGGCTGTAGAGGTCAAGTCATTGAGTATATTGAAAGCAGAGCTTGAGAGGTTCTTGATTAGTCAGGGCATCAAATGCTACAGGTGAAATCAGAAGAATGGGGTTGAGAGGGATAATAAATCAGCCATGATGGAATGGCAGAGCAGACCCAATTGGCCAAACGACCTGTGTCTCTCTTATGTTTTATTGTTCAATCATCTTACAGTTTAACTCTTTTTCTCCATTCATCTTTAAAATATGGCCTTTAGCTTTGGGCTCCTGGGAAAAAGACTGTGAACATTTAATTTATTTATGCCCCACATTGTTTTATAAATCTTTATTACTTCATGACTTAAAAGCATGCCTTGGTTGAGTGAACTTGGGCTTTTTTCCTTGGACTGACAGGAGATTAGGGGTTACCTGTTGAGGGGCATTGATCACGTGGACAGCCAAAGGCTTTCTCCCAGGACTGAAATGGCTAACATGAGGGGGCATAGTTTTAAGGTGCTTGGAAGTGGGTACAGGGGGAATGTCAGGAGTAAGTTTTTCACACAGAGTGGTGGGTGTTTGGAATGATTGCCAGTGATAGTGGTGGAGGTGGATATTGTATTCAATAGGGTCTTTTAAGAGATTCCTAGTTAGGTACATGGAGCTTAGAAAAATAAGAGGGCTATGAGGTAGGGTAATTCTAGACCATAGGACAAAGGAGCAGAAGTCAGCCATTTGGCCCATCGAGTGTGCTCCGCCATTTCATCATGAGCTGATCCAATCTCCCCTTTAGTCCCATTCCCCTGCCTTCTCACCATAACCTTTGATGCCCTGACTACTCAGATACCTATCAATCTCTGCCTTAAATACACCCAATGACTTGTCTCCACTGCCGCCCAAGGCAACAAATTCCATAGAATCATCACCCCCTGGCTGAAAATTTTTTTCCGCATCTCTGTTCTGAATGGGTGCCCTACAATCCTCAAGTCATGTCCTCTCGTACTAGACTCCCCCACCATGGGAAACAACTTTGCTACATCCACTCTGTCCATGCCTTTCAACATTCAAAATGTTTCTATGAGGTCCTCCCTCATTCTTCTAAACTCCAAGGAGTACAGTCCAAGAGCGGTCAAACGTTCCTCATATGTTAACCCTCTCATTCCTGGAATCATTCTAGTGAATCTTCTCTGAACCCTCTCCAATGTCAGCACATCCTTTCTTAAATAAAGAGCCCAAAACTACACACAGTACTCCAAGTGAGGTCTTACCTGTGCCTTATAGAGCCTCAACATCACATCCCTGTTCCTATACTCTATTCCTCTAGAAATGAATGCCAAAATTGCATTCGCCTTCTTCACCACCGATTCAACCTGGAGGTTAACCTTAAGGGTATCCTACACAAGGACTCCCAAGTCCCGTTGCACCTCAGAACTTTGAATTCTCTCCCCATTTAAATAATAGTCTGCCCGTTTATTTCTTCTACCAAAGTGCATGACCGTACACTCTATCCAAGACTCTCTGCAGACTCTCTGTTTCCTCAGCACTACTGGCCCCTCCACCTATCTTTGTATCATCAGAACACTTATCCACAAAGCCATCTATTCCATAATCCAAATCGTTGATATACAACGTAAAAAGAAGCGGCCCCAACACGGATCCCTGTGGAACACCACTAGTAACCGGCAGCCAAGCAGAATGGGATCCCTTTATTCCCACACTCTGTTTCCTGCCAATCAACCAACGCTCTATCCATGTTTTTAACTTTCCCATAATTCCATGGGCTCCTATCTTGTTTAGCAGGCTCATGTGCGACACCTTGTCAAAGGCCTTCTGAAAATCCAAATACACAACATCCACTGCATCTCTCTTGTCTAGCCTACTTGTAATTTCCTCAAAAAATTGCACTAGGTTTGTCAGGTATGATTTACCTTTAAGGAAACCATGCTGAGTTCTGCCTGTCTTGTCGTATGCTTCCAGGTACTCCGTAACCTCATCCTTGACAATCAACTCCAACAACTTACCAACCACCGATGTCAAGCTAACAGGTCTATAATTTCCTTTTTGCTTCCTTGCCCCCTTCTTAAATAGCGGAGTGACATTTGCAATCTTCCAGTCCTCCAGAACCAGTCCAGAATCTATCGACTTTTGAAAGATCATTGCTAATCCCTCCGCAATCTCCACTGCTACTTCCTTCAGAACACGAGAGTGCATTCCATCTGGTCCAGGACATTTATCTACCCTTAGACTATTCAGCTTCCTGAGTACTTTCTCTGTCGTAATTGTGACTGTGCATATTTCTCTTCCCTGACACCCTTGAATGTCCGGTATATTGCTGATGTCTTCCTCAGTGAAGACTGATGCAAAATGCTCGTTCAGTTCTTCCGCCATCTCCTTATCTCCCATTACAATTTCTCCAGCATCATATTCTATCGGTCCTATATCTACTCTCACCTGTTTTTTACTCTTTATATGCTTGAACAAGCTTTTATTTTCCTCTTTGATATTATTTGCTAGCTTCCTTTCATAGTTCATCTTTTCCCTCTTAATGACCTTCTTAGTTTCCTTTTGTAAGCTTTTAAATACTTCCCAATCCTCTGTCTTCCCACTAATTTTTGCTTCCTTGTATGCCCTTTGATTTGCTTTTACTTTGGCTTTGACTTCTCTTGTCAGCCACGGTTGCATCCTTTTTCCATTTGAAAATTTCTTCTTCTTTGGAATATATCTGTCTTGCACCTTCCTCACTTCTCGCATAAACTCCAGCCATTGCTGCTCTGCCGTCCTTCCCGCTCGTGTCCCTTTCCAGTCAACCTTGGCCAGTTCCTCTCTCATGCCACTGTAATTTCCTTTACTCCACTGAAATACCGACATATCGGATTTCAGCTTCTCTTTCTCAAATTTCAAAGTGAACTCAATCATGTTGTGATCACTGCCTCCTCAGGGTTCCTTCACTTCCATCTCTCTAATCACCTCTGCTTCATTACACAATACCCAATCCAGTACAGCCGATCTCCTAGTGGGCTCAACAACAAGCAGTTCTAAAAAGCCATCTTGTAGACATTCTACAAATTCTCTCTCTTGAGATCCAGTGCTGACCTGATATTCTCAATCCACTCTCATGTTAAAATCCCCTACAACTATCATAACACTGCCCTTCTGGCAAGCCTTTTCTATTTCCTGTTGTCATTTGTAGTCCACATCACTGCAGCTGTTTGGAGGCCTGTAGATAACTGCCATCAGGATCCTTTTACCCCTGCAATTTCTTAGCTCAACCCATAAAGATTCTGTACATTCCGATCCTATGTCAACTCTTTCTAATGATTTAATATCATTTCTTACCATTAAAGCCACGCCACCCCCTCTACCTACCTGCCTATCCTTCCGATACACCGTGTATCCTTAGACGTTCAGCTCCCAGAGACATGCATCCTTTAGCCACATCTCAGTGATGGCCACAATATCATACCTGCCAATCTGTAACTGTACAAGATCATGCACCTTATTCCTTATGCTGCGTGCATTTAAGTATAACACCTTAAGTCCAGTATTTGGTACTTTTTGCATTGATTGCACTGCAACTCATCCCGATGGTGCAAATTTGCTCCATCACCTGCTTGTCCTTCCTGACATCCTTACTGCTCACTACCTTAGATCTATTTCCGTTTTCCCTCTCCTCCGCTCCATCATTCCGGTTCCCATCCCCCTGCCAAATTAGTTTCAATCCTCCCTAACAGCTCTATTAAACCTTCCCGCCAGGATATTGGTCCCCCTGGGATTCAAGTGTAACCCGTCCTTTTTGCACAGGTCACACCTGCCCCAAAAGAGGTCCCAATGATCCAGAAACTTGAAGCCCTGCCCCCTGCTCCAATCCCTCAGCTATGCATTTATCCTCCACCTCATTCCATTCCTACTTTCAATGTCGCGTGGCACAGGCAGTAATCCTGAGATTACTGCCTTTGCGGTCCTTCTTCTCAACTGCCTTCCTAACTCCCTATATTCTCCTTTCAGGACCTCTTTCCTTTTCCTACCTATGTGTATCATGACCTCTTGCTCCTCACTCTCCCACTTCAGGATATCTTGGACGCGATCAGAAACATCCCGGACCCTGGCGCCAGGGAGGCAAATTACCATCCGTGTCTCCTGATTGTGTCCACAGAATCGCCTATCTGACCCCCTAACTATCGAATACCCTATTACTACTGCCTTCCTCTTCCTTTCCCTACCCTTCTGAGCCACAGGGTCAGACTCTGAGCCGGAGGTACGGCCACTGTTGCTTCCCCCAGGTAGGCTGGCCCCCTCCCAACAGTACTCAAACAGGAGTACTTATTGTCAAGGGGCACAGCCACTGGGATACTCTCTAGTACCTGACTCTTCCCTTTCCCCCTCCTAACTGTGACCCACCTGTCTGCCTCCCATGGTCTCGGTGTGACAACCTGCCTGTAACTCCTCTCTCTCCCTGACCAGACGAAGGTCATTGAGCTGCATCTCCAGTTCCCTAACACGGTCCCTTAGGAGCTGCGGCTCGGCGCACCCTGGCACAGATGTGGATGTCTGGGAGGCTAGGAGACTCCAGGACCTCCCACATCTGACTCCGAGAACAACAAGCTGCCTGCACACTCATACTTCCCCTTTCCTAAAATAACAGGAAAAACTGAAACCTAAACCTACCTTGCCTCGCCCATTTCCGCCTAAGCCTGTTGAGCCAAAGCCCTTACGCCTACACTCTGCTCCTGGCTCACTCCACTGCCCGCAAACGACGCTGCCCGCTGTTGAAGGCTGTGTCCTTTTCAAATCTTCCCTGGTTCACTGCCCGATGTCACATGCCTGCACAGTCCTGCCTCTCTTAACTCTGATGAGAATAAGAAAAAAATCAAAATGGCTCCCGCTGTACTCCCGTTCTGATCCTCCGACTTCCTTCTCCAAATGAGGCTGTTTCTAGAGTAGGTTACATGGTTGGCACAACTTTGTGAGCTGAAGGGCCTGTAATGAACTGTAGATTTCTATTTCTAACTTCTATGTTCATCCCTTACCCTTCTAGCTTGCAGGAAAAGCAGTCCTAGCCTATCCAGTCTCCTTATAACTCAAGCCCTCCTGTTCTGCAATATTGTTGTGGGTCTTTCTATGCCCCCTCTAGCTTAATTATATCCTTACTAAAACAAGTTGACCAGAACAACACACAATACTCCAAGTGTAACCTAACCAGCGTTTTGTACAACCTCAACTCTCAGCCCTTTTAGGGTTCATGTGCTCTAGAGATCATCTGATTGTTTAGATATGTGTTAAAGTTGTCATTAGACAAATTCCCACCCAGGTAAGAGATCTCAGCTTCTCACCCATGGGTTGGAGAGAACTAAGGGGAGAGATACAAGTACGGTGCAGAGGGGATTTACCAGGATGACCTATTAGGAGAGGCTAAGGTAGCTGGGGCTTTTCTCTTGGAAATGATAGAGAACGAGAAGCAACTTGACAGAGGTGTTTACGATTACACTGGACAAAAAAGATTTTGCTTCCTGAATATTTCTGGGTGAATCTTATGGATTTTGGACACTGATCATGAAAATCACTAAGAAATTTCCCTATCACGCATCACTTTTTTAAAAAAAAGCCTGTATTTGTAATTTCAATTCATAATTAAAGTCAGAATAACTGACACCAAGTTTAAGGAAGGCACTTTGTTGGTCCATAAATCAAATGACAGGCAATTTGAAGAACTTCTAGTGGGACTGGAGAAAACTACAATTGTAACAACTATTATAGAGTGTCAATACAATTATGCCATTAAACACATTATATTCAATAGAAGCCAGGATAATCCAGGACACGACCCACCCAGCCAACACACTTTATGTCCCTCTTCCCTCCAGGAGAAGATTCAGGAGCTTGAAGATTCGTACGGCCAGATTTGGGAACAGCTTCTTTCCAACTGTGATAAGACTGCTGAACAGATCCTGACCCGGATCTGGGCCGTACCCTCCAAATATCCGGACCTGATTTGCACTACCTTACTTTCCCTTTTTTATTTTCTAACTATGATTTATAATTTAAATTTTTATTATATTTAATTCGATTTGTACTTCAGGGAGTGCAAAGAGCAGAATCAAATATCGTTGTGATGATTGTATGCTCTCGTATCAATTGTTTGGTGACAATAAAGTGAAGTAAAGTTAATTTTGTGTTTCTCCAAATTTATACATGATACAAGTTGTTGTTCCTTTTTGCACCTTGTGGTGCATCAGTTGGCATTTTTCCCGTTTTCACAGCACTTGGCTGTGTTTTACGAGTCTGCGTTGCTAGCTTGATGCTCAGACCAGCACAGATGGAAAGCATGTAAGGAGCCAGCTGAATTCCAACTCAGGACGATTCGCCTTGATATCCAGTGCTGATGTCATTGCACCACTGGCTGGCTACACGACACAAGCAGGCTGAAATTATATTTGCATTCATCTTCAAGCAATCTATCATAAAAAAAATTCTGAGGAGTCAACGCTTTCAAAAAAAAGTTGGTTGTCCAGTGTTCTGGGAGGCACAGTGTGGACGGCCAGCATCATTTTCCAAGGGCAGCAATGGCCATTACCAAAGGGCAACCGATTTAAGGATAGTGGAGAAAAATTCAGGGGAGGTTTCAGAGGTAGGTCTTTGTACACAGTGAGTGGTGGGTCTCTAGAACACGCTGTCGAGAGGTAATGGAGACTGATTCAATCGGGAGCTTTAAAAGACTTAGACAAGAACATGGATTTAAGAAAAATGGAGGATTATGGGCTGTGTAGGAAGGAAGGGTCAGATTAATTATACAGTAGGTCTGCATTACATGCTGGGCCAACAGGACCATGTTGTACTGCTCTATATTCTACTGTATGACTCTAATTAACTGGGTTCCTCCCCTCTTTTTCTGTGCGACCCTTCCATTCCTCCATCCCTCTCCTTTCTGGATGGGGTTGATGTACTTTGTGTAGGGCACAGGGAAGACACTACAGTGATGTTCAATTGCTCTCAGGAATGGAGGATGGCTAACTATCTACGCAGGGTGTACAGAACGGCTTGCTCAGAAGCTGCTGGGGGAAGGAGGGCGAGGGAGAGAGAGGAGGGATCAATTAACTGAGCACTGTGTGGGAACTGGGAATGAAGCAGAGTAACTTCATCGCCTGGGTTTGATGGATTATGGTCAAATGCTGGTGTGCATGTGGGCAACCCCTTTCAATTGATTTTACTGACTCAGGCTCCAGTGCACGAATAATTCGCAGCAGTGAGGAGAGACAGGCTCAGAAACACAACAACAGTTCACATTATGGGACCCTGACTCTGTCTGCAGAGGAGCTACATTCCTGTAGATTATAAACAGCAACTGCTTGCATTCATGTAGCACCTCCAGCACATTAAAAGAGCCCTCCATATTGTTGATGGAGCAGGGCTGACACCAGGCTACTAAAAGGTAGTTTGAAATGGTGACAGAGAGCGTTAGTGAAGCAGTTTGTATTTTATTCTTTTACAGGATGGTTAGTATATCAATGGGAATTTGCTCTCTGTCCCTCAAATCCCTTTGCTTTGTCAGACTATTTACAAGGTATTTGAACATTGAAAGGGTCGGATAGAGTGGAAATGCAGAGGATGTTGCCAGCAGTGTGACAGTCTACGACTAGGGGGCACAGTCTCAGAATACAAGGACGTCCCTTTAGAACAGAGATGGGAAGAATTTCTTCAGCCAGTGGAATTCATTGCTGCGGAGGCCAAGTCACTGGTTATATTAAAAGGAGAGTTTGATAGATTCTTGATTAGTGAATGTGTCAAAGGTTACAAGGAGACAGCAGAGAATGGCATTGAGATGGAAAATAAATCGGCCATGATGAAACAGCAGAACAGACTCAATGGACCAAATGGCCTAATTCTGCTCCTGTGCCTTATGGGCTTGTAGCCTTTTGCTTTAAGAGTCACACCATCTAGTCTTGATTCCTGGAGACACAGTAGGATTTTGTGAATAAAACACTTAAGAGTCATTTTATGTGCTTAACAAAAGCTGCAGCCTTTACTTCCATTATGAACAATACCAAAAACAGCCACATTACACTGCTGATTTTAAGTCAGACACTGTCTCTGAAGGTGAATGCAATAACGTAATGCTGGTGTTTGTGAATTACATGGAACAGTTTCTATTATGAACAATATGTGTCATCTGTCACTCATTTGATTGATGTACATCACAAGAGCTGCAGATGGAATCTGGAGGAGAAACATTAAATGGTGAAAGGATTAAATGGGTCACGCAGTCCTGATGCAAGCTCTTGACCTGAAACGCTGTCAATCCCTGTGCCTCCACAGATGCTGCCTGACCTGCTGAGTTCCTCCGGCATTTGCTTTTCTGTTCTTGATCCTGGTTCGCAGGCTCTAGAGATTGAGTGTAATTCGGATCATGATATAGAGTTGGTTGGAAGATTGCCACCCAGATGGGAAAGTTAGGGCAGTGCAGTGACACAGCTAGCGGAGTTATTGACTCGTTCAGAGATTCGAGTTCCGTACCGATATCGGGTGCTGCCCGCGTGGAGTTTGCACCTTCTCCCTGTGACTGGGTGCTTTGTTTTCCTCCCACATCCCAAAGCTGCGTTGTCCACCATGAATTGCCCCTAGTGTGCCAGACTGAAATCCGGAGAAAGTCAGTGGGAGTGTGGAGAAGTAATAAGGGATTACTGTAAAGAGTGATTGATGGCTGGCATGGGTGAGATGGGCCAAATGGTCTATTTCCCTACTGTTACCACTCTTTGAGTCTTTGACACTTTGTAGTGGCTCTGTAGCCATATACAGGCCAGGGCAGGTAAAATTTTCCTCTCACAATCCAAAGACATAGCAGTTGGTCATTGTAAATTGTCCCGTGATTAGACTAGGATTAAATCAGGGCAGAGTGCTTCCAGAGGCCAGAAGGTCCTATTCCAAGCTGTATCTCAATTAATCAATCAATAAATAAATGACTGACTTCATTAACGAAAGCAGTGAATAAACCAGATGGATCTTTGGAATAGTACAATACTTTCATGATTGTCATCAATTGTAATCGATTTACAAACCAGATTATCAAATGAACTTAATAGTAATTCAGATATAATGTCGTGAGATTTGAACTCTTGTCTTCAGATTATTCATTCAGACCTTGGGTTTAATGGCCCGATGAACCTTCTCCCATTGCAGAGCTTGGAGCCTCTGGCTAAAGAATGTAATGGAAATTCACACAAACATAATGAGAATATGGAAGCTCCATTCTGATAGCAGGAGAAGGTGGTGGCAGCAACATTATCTGCCATGTCATTTTGTTGCCCAGCTTTATTTTCAAATTCACATCCTCGATTTGAAATTCATCTGATGGCTTTTTAATTCTGTATTCCTTCCATCCACCACTCCATCCCATCTATCTTTTTCAGTCTTCTCACTCGA
The DNA here is from genome assembly GCF_030144855.1 of Hypanus sabinus. Classification (NCBI taxonomy): domain Eukaryota; kingdom Metazoa; phylum Chordata; class Chondrichthyes; order Myliobatiformes; family Dasyatidae; genus Hypanus; species Hypanus sabinus. The sequence continues at coordinate 78,245,000 of NC_082721.1, forward strand.
ATAGCTGTCTACTAATTTGCCATTGTTTGTGGCTGTGTCTTCAGCTGTCAGTTCTCTATGTTCTAACATGGGTCCATTCTTAAACTAACCCTTAAGTTCTCTAAATTGCTAACTTGCTAAATAGGTTTATTTAGCTTTAAAGGACATTGTGGAAACTATATCAGGCTGCTGTTTATTGATTACAGTTCAGAGCTCAACAGCTAATTATACAACTATTATTGGTACAATTTCAGGTGATAATGAGGAGACGTACAGGAGTGAGATAGATCAGCTGGTTGAGTGGTGTCGAAACAACAATGTTGCACTCAACATCAGTAAGACTTCAGGAAGGGAAATTAAGGGAATCAACACCAGTCTTCATCAAGGGATTAGAAGTGAGCGGTTACAAATTCTTGGGTTTCAACATCTCTGAGGATATATCCTCGGCCCAACATAGTGATGTAATTACAAAGATGGCTATATTTCATTAGGAATTTGAGGAGGCTTGATATGTCACCAAAGACTGTTGCAAATTTGAAGGATGTTCTAACTGGTTGCATTTCTAAAAAGCTGCAGAAAATCGTAAACTTAGTCAGGTCATCATGGGCACTGGTCTCCCAGAATCAAGGACATCTTCAAAAGGTGAAACATCAAAAAGGTGGCATCCATCATTAAGGACCCCCATCACCCAAGACGTGCCCTCTTCTCATTGCTACCATCAATGAGGATGTACAGGAGCCTGAAGACACACACTCAACATTTAAAGAACAACTCCTTCCCAGCTGCTATCAGATTAATTAATGGACAATGAACCCATAAATACTTCTCTTTTTTTGCTGTCTTTTTGCATTACTTATTTAATTTATTTATATACATTGCGGTGCACTGGGGGTGTATGGCCGATAGTCCATTCCATGGCCAACACTATTTATTCTGTTAAAATGCTTTTGTAGGATTATGGTGGGATATTCAAGTTCATTTATTGCTTGGGTTACACAGTTATTCGCATGTTTGCTTGTGGGTCATCCAGACTGTAACTGGGGCCTATAATAATCACCTCCCCCTGACTGAGCCCGGACTGTTTTTGCGTTTATCGCAATAAAAGTGGCTGTTCAGTTAACCAAGCTTTCCTTGTCTGTCATCATGAACTAAATGTTCACTGCTATATATTTATATATATATTTTTTACAGTATATATTTCTTATTGTAATTTATAGCTTTTTTATCTACCGCTGAACATATTTCATGACAGATTTCAGTGATATTAAACCTGATTCTGATTATCATTCTGTTTCTATTGTCACATGTACCAAACTACAGAAAAAAAATTTGCTTTGCATGCCATCCGTACAGAGGAAATCATTACAATAGTGCATTGAAAAAAAATACAGAATGAAGTGCTACAATTGCAGAGAAAGTGCAGAACAGGCCAGCAGTAAGGTGCAAAGTCATAAGAAAGTAGATTTTGAGGTTGAGTTCCTCTTATTGTGCTAGAGGAACATGGAATAGTCATAGAAGCTGGCCTTGAGCCTAGTGATATGTTTTTGGCATCTTCTCCCTAATGGGAGGGAATAGAAGAGCGAATGTTGGGGATAAGGTGCTGCTTTACCATGTCAGCAAAAAGTGCAGACAGAGTCCATGGAGGGGAGGCTAGTTTCCGTGATGTGCTGACCTGTATCCGCAGCTCTCTGCACTTTCTTGTAAGTCACATGCAGAGCAATTGCCATACCAAACCGTGGTACTGCACATCCAGATAGAATATTTTCTACGGGGCATCAAGAAAAGTTGGTGATTTCAAAGGGAACATACCAAATTTATTAAGCCTCTGGAGGAAGTGAAGGCATCGGTCAGCTTTTCTGGTGGTGGCATATATGTGGATGGACTGGAGCAGGCTATTGGTGATGGTCACTCCTAGGAATGGTGTTTACTTCTAGCAACTTAAAGATTTCAACTCTTAATTTTGAGATTGTTGCTGTAGACAGGAGCACTGCCACCTCCTGAAATCAATGACCAGCTCTTTCACTTTGCTGACGCTGAGAGAAAGGTTGCTGTCATGAAACCATGTCACGAGGCTCTCTATCTCATTACTGTACTCTGACTCTTCGTAATTTGAGATACAGCCCACTACAATGGTATCATCTGCAAACTTGTAGATACAGTTAAGGCAGAAGCAGAGTAGGAGGCCTCATAGGACACTACTATTGAGGATAATCATAGTGGAGGTCCTTACTGATTGTTGGGCAGATGTCAAAGATCCAGTTCAAAGGGAGGTGCTGATTCCCAGGTCCAGGAGTCAGGAGACAGGTTTGCTTGGAGTGAGAGTACTGAAGGCTGAGATGTAATCATTCAGCAAAAGCTGAATCTAGTGCAGGTGTCTTTACTGTCCAGATGCTCCAGAGATGAGTGTAGGTCCGAGGAAATGGTGTCAAGCATAGACCTGTTTTGGCAGTAGGCGAGTCGCTGTGGGTTGATGTTGTCTTAGGGGCTGTAGTTAATGAATGCCATGACCAGCCTCTCAAGGTACTTCATGAAGGTGGATGACAGCCTCTGACCAGTGAGGCATTTTACCATGCTTTCGTTAGGAACTGGGATGATAGTGGTCTTATTAAAGTAGGTGGGAACATCAGATTAAAGCAGGGAGAGATGAAAACTGTCTTCAATTGCCCACACCAGCTGACCTGCGCAGAATCTAAGGACATAGCGAGTACAACATCTGGGTTAGATACTTTCTGTTGGTTCCTTCTCCAGAATAGCGATCTTACGTCTGCGACAATGGCTGTGGGTTCAGTTGCACTGAAGGTTGTGGAGGCAGAATCTCTTACCCTTTGTCAGCTGCCTTCATGGGTGTTAATACGCTTTAGTGTTTAAGTTTGGTTAGTTTTCTCTTAAATATATTGGCATATTTAAAGTCTGGTGTGAAAGGGGAAAATTTTTTGCAACGGTCAACAGGTAGTTCTTGGACAAAATGAAAAGTGCCTCACATTTCAGAACCAAAGCATTTCTTCAGAAATTAGGAACATCAGAGATAATTAGATATGGAAAAAGAGGTTAAAGGCAAATCAACAGGAAGAATGATAGTGACGAGTGGTAGCAGGAGAACATGGGATGATTGAAGGAACAAGCTTGGCTTTGAGCTGGCCCTTTGGAGAGAAGGAGGTTCATTACCTGGAGCTCTGGAACTCAAGTGGTGAGTCTGGAAAGATTTAACATACAAGGGTCATAAGTATGGCAATGCAGTGTGAGTACTTCGGACGTCTTGGCAAATTCAATCCTGAGCTCCATGCAGTCTGAACAGGATTCACACATTCTCCAGTTTCCTCTCTCTTCCCAAAATGACATGGTGTTAGATTAATTAGCATCTGTAAATTTGTGTCGATAAGTAGTAAAGGAATCAAGGGCAAATGATCGATGTGTGTGAGGAAGAATAAGTTTCATAAGTTTGAGGAGAAGCCCCAACAGGATTGCTCCAGTGTGAGTCAGCATAGATCTGATGAGCCAAGTAGCCTCCTTCTTTGTTGCAATATATAGGATAAATTAAGAAATATTGGAGGAAAGCAAATGTAGCCCTAGTGTTGGGAAAGGAAGATAGGAGAGAACCAAAAGGAAACAACAGATCACTTAGCCTGGGGCTAAAGCTGGGGGCTGCTGGGAGGTGAAATGATGAAACACTTTGAAAGTATCAATAAGATTATAGAAAGTTAGCAAGGAGCTCTGGAAGGGAAATCATGTTTGACAAAGCTGCTGCAGTTTTTTTTCAAAAGCAGCTGGTAGGATAGAAATATAGAAAACCTACAGCACAATACAGGCCCTTTGGCCCACAAAGCTGCGCTGAACATGTCCTTACCTCAGAACTACCTAGGCTTACCCATAGCCCTCTATTTTTCTAAGCTCCATGTACCCATCCAGGGGTCTTTTAAAAGACCCTATCGTTTTGGCCTCCACCACTGCCGCCAACAACCATTCCACGCACTCAGTACTCTGAGTAAAAAATTTACTCCTGACATCTCCTCTGTACCTACTTCCAAGCACCTTAAAACTGTGCCCCCTCATGCTAGCCATTTCAGCCCCGGGAAAAAGCCTCTGACTATCCACACGATCAATGCCTCTCATCATCTTATACACTTCTACCAGGTCACCTCTCATCCTCCGTCGCTCCAAGGAGAAAAGGCCGAATTCACTCAACCTATTCTCACAAGGCATACTCCCCAATCCAGGCAACATCCTTGTAAATCTCCTCTGCATCCTTTCAATGGTTTCCACATCCTTCCTGTAGTGAGGGGACCAGAATTGAGCACAGTACTCCAAGTGGGGTCCTATGGACTCCGTCCCCAAGATCCCTCTGATCCTCCACACTGCTAAGAGTCTTACCATTAATGTTATACTTGACCATCATATTTGACCTACCAAAATGAACCACCTCACATTTATTTGGGTTGAACTCCATCTGCCACCTCTCAGCCCTGTTTTGCATTCTATCAATATCCCACTGTAACCTCTGACAGCCCTCCACAATACCCCCAACCTTTGTGTCATTAGCAAATTTACTAACCCATCCTTTCACTTCCACATCCTCATCATTTATAAAAATCACAAAGAGTAGGGGTCCCAGAACAGATCCCTGAGGCACACCACTGGTCACTGGCCTCCATGCAGCATATGACCCATCTACAACCACTCTTTGACTTCTGTGGGCAAGCCAGTTCTGGATCCACAAAGCAATGCCCCCTTGGATCCAATGCCTCTTTACTTTCTCAATAGGCCTTGCATGGGGTACTTTATCAAATGCCTTGTTAAAATCCATATATACTACATTTTCAGCTCTACCTTCATCAATGTATTTAGTCACATCCTCAGAAAATTCGATCAGACTCATAAGGCACGACCTGCCTTTGACAAAGCTAAGCTGATTATTTCTAATCATGTTAACCCTCTCCAATGTTCATAAATCCTGCCTCTCAGGATCTTCTCCAATAACTTGCCAACCACTAACGTAAAACTCACTGGTCTATAATTTCCTGGGCTATCCCTACTCCTTTTCTTGAATAAGGGAACAACACCCGCAACCCTCCAATCCTCCGGAACCTTTCCTGTCCTCATTGATGTGCAAAGATCATCACCAGAGGCTCAGCAATCTCCTCCCTCACTTCCCACGGTAGTCTGGGGTACTACCGTGGTCTGGTCCCATTGACATATCCAACTTGATGCTTTCCAATAGCTCTAGAACATTTTCTTCCTTAATATTTACATGCTCAAGATTTTCAGTCCACTGAATGTCATCCCTACAATTGTCAAGATTCTTTTCCATAATGAATACTGAAGCAAAGTATTCATTAAGTACCTCTGCTATCTCCTCAAGTTCCATATACACTTTTCCACTATCACACTTGTTTGGTCCTATTCTCTCACGTGTTATCCTCTTGCTCTTCACATACTTGTAGAATGCCATGGGGTTTTCCTTAATCCTGTCCACCAAGGCCTTCTCATGGCCCCTTCTGGCTCTCCTAATTTCATTCTTAAGCTCCTTCCTGCTAGCTTTATAATCTTCTAGATCTCTACATTTACCTAATTTTTTGAACCTTTCGTAAGCTCTTCTTTTCTTCTTGACTAGATTTACAATAGCCTTTGTACACCACGGTTCCTGTACCCTACCATCCTTTCCCTGTCTCATTGGAACATACCTATGCAGAACCCCACGCAAATATCCCCTGAACATTTGCCACATTTCTTCCATACATTTCCCTGAGAGTATCTGTTCCCAATTTATGCTTCCAAGTTCCTGCCTGATAGCCTCATATTTCCCCTTACTCCAATTAAACGCTTTCCTAACTTGTCTGTTCCTATTCCTCCACGATGCTGTGGTAAAGGAGATAGAATTGTGATCACTATCTCTAAAATGTACTAGGGAAATTTATCAATGTGGTACACTTGCACTTTCAAGAAGAATTTGGTAAATCCACGTTAAGAGTGACCTTGATCTAGAGTCCGTTAAAAACTACAGTCCATAACCCAACACTTTGGTATCTCAGACAGGCTCTCTCTCTCTCTCCAGCAAGAGAGGAAGAGATCACTCCTGTAACAATGAGAGGAATCTCATTGATAAACTGCTAAGTAGAATCACTGACTTATATGACACGAGATATATTGTTTTGCAGCAGGAGTAGAGTATAGACATAAAATTACTATAAATTTTAAAAATAAATAAGTAATGGGGAGAAAAAGAGAATAACAAGGTAGTTTTCAAGGACCATTTAGAAATCTAAAAGCAGAAGGGAAAAAGCTATTCCTGTATCATTGAACAAGGGTCTTTGGGCTCCCCATACCTGCCTCCCAAAGGTAGTAATAAGACCATTAGATATAGGAGCAGATTTAGGTCATTTGGCCCATCGTGTCTGCCCTGCCATTTCATCATGGCTGATCCATTTTCTCTCTCAGCCCTAATCTCTTGTTTTCTCCCCGTATCCCTTCATGCTCTGACTAATCAAGAATCTATCAACCTTTACCTTAAATATACAATGGTTTGGCTTCCACAGCTGTCTGTGGCAATGAATTCCACAGATTCACCACCCTCTGGCTAAAGAAATTCCTCATCTTCATTTTAAAGTGATGCCCCTCTATTCCGAGGCTGTGTCCTCTGGTGTCAGACTGCCCCACCACAGGAAACATCCACTCTACCGAGGCCTTTCAACATCTGAAAGGTTTCAGTGAGATCACTCCTCATTCTTCTGAATTCCAGTGAGTACAGGTCCAGAGCCATCAAATGCTCTTCGTATGACAAGCCTTTCAATCTTGAATCATTTTCATAAACCTCTTTTGTTCCTTTGAGAGGAATCTTGTCCTGTAAAGTGAGGGCCATTAATGTTGGATGCCACCTTCCTGAGGCACTGCCTCAGTGGTGGGGAGGGCTGTGCCTGTGGTGGAGCTGGCTGAGCCTACAGCTCTCTGCAGCCTCCTGGGATCCTGGGCATTACCAGACTGCTTTGCAACCAGTCAGGGTGCACTCCACTGTGCATCCCCACAAATCCGTAGGAGTTGCTGGTGACATGCCAAATTTCCTCAAAATCCTAACTTTCTTCATGATTGGGACTAGGACAGATCCTCTGAGATGTGGACACCCAGGAACCTTTCCACCACTCATCCCTCAATGAGGACTGATGTGTGTTCTCCCAACTTTCTCTTCTTGGTCCATAATCAGTTCCTTTGCCTTTGAGAGTGACGTTGGTTTTACAACACCAATCAACCAGTCAATCTATCTCACTGCTGTACATCTCCTTACTGCCATCTGAGATTCCACCAATAACAATGTGGCTTGCTCTACAATCATAAGTGTGGCGTGAGTAGGCCAGGGGTCTAAACATGCATCTCCGAGATGTGCCTGTGCTGATTGTCAGTGAGAAGGAGATATTATTATTAATCTGCACTGACTGTGGTCTCCTGATAAGGAGGATCCAGTTGCAGGAGGAGGTACAGAAGCCCACTATGTGAAGCTTGTGGATGATGGTGCAGAACATTGAGCTTATAATTGATAAACAGCAGCCTGATGTATGTTGTGTGGGAGTCTATGTCAGGAGTGGACATGGAATGGACCCAAATGCAGGAGCCAGGCACTGAAGTACTAGGGGTAGGACAGGATGGGGATGCCATGGCATGCAAGGGGTAATGCAGGCAGGGCTGGATCCCAGAGTTCAGGCAAGGCAGGAGGATCCCCCTGGGGCAGGCACATAACTCCTGAGCAGGGCCACCTCCCAGGCAGGAATACAGAGGCCCGGGCAAGACACAGAACCCTGGGCAGGTGCGGGCACAACCCATGGGGAGCAATGGGTGGAAAGTGTCAGAGTCCTCAGAGTGGGCCACATGGATCCCAGGCAGGGCTTCCTCCCAGGCAGAAGTACAGAGGGCTGGGCAAGGCACAGACACCTGGGCAGGTGCAGGGCACAACCCATCTGAGGTGAGGGGTAGGAAGGGAACAGTCCCTCTGCCAAGCAACAGCAGACAGCCTGGCTTCCCCAACAGGGGCAAGGGACAGGAAGGGAACTGGGTCCAGGGTGAGCAGCAGGACTACCGTGAAACACCAGTAAATTGGGAGAAGTAAGCAAACAGCACAGGCAAGGTAAATACAGCAGAACAGCAGGACCAGCACACACAAGAGAAGCAGGAAAACAAGATGAACCTGGACAGAACCAATACAGAGCAGGTCAGAAGCCAGGCAGGACTGCATTCAGAGCATACAAACCAGGTACAGAGCAAGTTAAACCAGCCGCACCACACCCCCAACTAGGTTCAGTCCCCAAGCCCCTTATCAACATCTGCCCCCTAATAGGCGACAGGTGTACCTCCTTAAGCCAAGATGATCCAATGGCTCCGGGTGACAGGAGGGCTGGCTGCAAAGCCCGGAGTCCGCAGTCCGCGGACCGGAGCAAGACCCGGAAGGCGGACCCCAGACTGGGCCCCAACAGTCTATGTGTTACCAAAGCACAGAGGAGAGCCAGTGAGATTGCATCATAGACCTGTTGTGACGGCAAGAGGTTTAGGACAGGGAAGAGGACAACCTCAGCCCTCAGCAAGGGGAAACCCCTTATTCATGGGATGATGAATTTGTGGAAGCCTTGACCACAGCAAGCAGTGGAGGCCAAATTGAGGAGTGTTGAGACAGGTAAATTTCAAGGTGCATACAGCATTAAAGGAATGAAAAGAGAATGAAATTATGTTATTATAGCGGTTCCGTCCTGAAACAGGCCCTTCAGCCCATCAAGTCTGTGGTGACTATCAAACACCCATTTACGCTAATTCTACACCATTTTGCTTATTTCATGTTCCCATATTCTCAACAGCTCCCCCCCTCAAACTCCCCCATAGTCCATCCATCCAGCCGCACACTAAGGGCAATTTACAGTGACCAATTCACCAACGAAACCACACATCCTAGTACGTGGGAGAAACAGGAGCACACAGAGGTCCCAGGGAGAATGTGCAGGCTCTCCTCAATCCGAGAAGTCAGACTGAAGCCAGGACTCTGGCATCGAGGAAGCAGCTCTCCACGTTATCGTACTGTGCAGCCCCTGAGCACCGGAATACAGCACTGTGAGGCTGATCAGCTACTCCCCTTAGTAGGGCCCTTCTCCCTGTTCCCTCCCCATTAGTAGCTTCTTGAACACTGACTGAGTTCCATCTGTGAAGAGAACCTGACTGAGAGAGTAGATCAGCACAGGGCAGGACTCTTTTATAGTCTCATTAAAACAGAGCAAATGCCAGAAATGAATTTAAATTAATGCAAACATAACTAATAACTTTACATAAAATGTTAATGAAATATGATGTAAAACAGTTCAAAGTGTTATACATACTAATATGACTTCTTTACCTTAATCTTTAACTGCAATGCATATATCTCACATATACTGAGTTGATCAACTCTGACAACAGTTCTCTTTAGCAAATTGTCTTTTTTAACATTTAAATATTACTTAGTCTTTAACTTTGGATGTAGAAAATTTACTTGAGCAATGACTCAGAAGGTACTACAGCTTGTTAATATCTACCGACAAGTTGCTGAAGTCTGATGTTATTTTTAGTTAGAGATAGAGTGCAGAACAGGTCCGCCCAGCCACTCACCGATTAAATACTAGCCTAATCATAGGACAAGTTTGATGCACCATCAATAACTCTCAGAGACGGGAGGCAAACGATAGGCTTTTATTAGCTGCAAAAGTGACCACAACATCTTGGAGACTGAGGGAGGAGCAGTGCCTCCAATCGCCTATATACAGGGGTCTGTGGGAGGAGCCACAGGAGCAGTCAGCAGAGGGGCATGTCCAGACAGGTATACACATAGTTTACCACAAAGTTATAATGACCAGTTGACCTATTAAAAGTTATGGCTTTGGATTGTGGGAAGAAATCTGGACTATTTTCTAAATGAAGGGAAAATTCAAACATCTGAGGCGCGGGCGGACTTGGGAGTCCTTGTGCAGGATTCCCTCATGGTTAATTTGCAGGTTGAGTCTGTGGTGAGGAAGGCAGATGCGATGTTTGCACTAATTTCCGGAGGACGAGAATATAAAAGGTTGATGTAAGGTTTGAATACACTGGGGAGGCCTCACTTGGAGTATTGTGAGCAGTTTTGGGCCCCTCGTCTCAGGATGTGCTGACACTGGAGAGGGTTCAAAGTGAGAATGTGGAGAGGGTGAGGGGTACATGTGGGGGGGGTACGAGGGGTAAGTGTAGCAAAGTATGTGTACAGGACTGGAGACAGAGTATGTGACTGGGGAAGTGTAGGAGGACAGGGAACAGGTAACTAAAATAGAGTAACAGACGGATATGGCAACCACAAAGAAAGGGAACCTTACTTACTGCAAGACAATATGTTTGGCGCAGTATCTGCGCTGTATACCTATTTCGAGTGTTTTGCTTGCGTCTGTACCCATTCCAAGTATTTCGCTTGTGTCTATACTTATTCCGAGTATTTTGCGTGCTTAGCTACGCAATAGCCAATCAATCGATGAATTTGAATCGGTAATCATATTTGCGAATGTAGTGCCCCAGTTTTGGGTATAAGTATGACCTCTGTGAACCGACAGATTTGAAGTTGGCCAAAGTGCGTGTGGTTGCAAACTCTCCGCTGAATAAAAACTGTTTTGGAGGTTAATTCGTGTCTCTGGTGTTTTTTCCTCAACTGAGCAGGTTAACAAAAGGAGGTTCATGAAAATGTCTCCGGGATTGAAAGGCTTGTCATAGGGAGAGCGTTTGATGGCTCTGGGCCTCTACTCACTGAAATTCAGAAGAATGAGGGGTGACCTCATTAAAACCTGTTGAATTTTCAAAGGCCTAATTCTGCTCCTATATTTTATAATCTTATGGAAACAGAGCACCCAGAGGAAACCTACATGGTCACGATGAGTGCATACAAACTCCATCCAGATGGCACTGGAATTGAGGTTTGAACTCCAGAATGCCGGAGTTGTAATAGCATTGTGCTAACCACTAAACTCTGCATTAAAATACAAATTTCACAGCTGTGTCAATTTTATGCAAGCTCACCATTTGATTGTACTATTTCTTTATGTTTGCTACAAGACCATGAATTGTTAAACATTGGAAGTTTTATTACTTACTACCACAAAAATGCTTTGTCAGGGAAAGATTTGAGCTGATTGGCGTTAGAGCCATAGAGCACTACAGCCCATAAACAGGCCCCTTGGCTCATCGTGTTTGTGGGGAACTATTACTCAGGCTAGTCCCTTTGTCCTGTATATGTGTGCCTGTTTTAAGTGTGTGTGTGTGTGTGTGTGGTTGTGTGTTTCTCTGTTTCTGTGTTCAATGGGTTTGTGTGTGTGTCTCTCTTGTTAGTGTGTGTGCATTTATGTGTGTGTGTGTGTGTGTTTCTGTTTCTGTTTTCAATGTGTTTGTGTGTCAGTGTCTCTTGTCAGTGTGTGTGCATTTATGTGTGTGTGTTATTATCCAAACTTCTCTTATATATTGAAATCAAACTTACATCCACCATTTGCACTGATAGCACTTTCTACATTCACACCACCCTCTGAGTGGAGAAGCACACCCTAGCCTTTTGCCTTTAACCTATGACCTCTGCTTCTAGTCTCACTCAACCTCATTGGAAAAAGCCTGCCTGCATTAGCCCTTATCTATGTCCCTCATAATTTTGCATACTTCTATCAAATCTCCCTTCAGACTTCTATGCTCCAGGGAATAAAGTCCTAACCTGATCACTTTGGGTTTACTATAAGTTAAGCATGTTTTACTGAATATTTCTGACTGCATCTCCACCTTCACATCATTACCATGGATTATATGGCAATAAAGGCAAGTAGCAAGATAATTGACCCATCAGTGTAATCTGACATGTAAATTTCACTGAAGCCTCCCCCTGAGTCTCCACATTGAATTCCATCAGAGTGACCCTTCTTCCTCCCCTTCTCAACCAACCTCCTAAATGCTTCAACTCTGTTGTTGCGAGAACCCACCCTTTCCCTCATTCCCAGGGCACCAAAGATTCACTGGGATTCACTATGGAATACTTTGGCTCCATTCATCCCCTAAAGATGGAACAGTCTCTCTGCCCCTGTTCTATTAGAATCTTTCACTACCTTAATTTGAAGCTCAAAGAATCTTTGGTCTGCCAGCCTTCTTTTAGACAGGGGTGATGTTTCTCTCTCCACACATTTCCATGCATTGTAAGCGTTTCTGGTTCACAGATGTTGGTTGTTGTTGCTGTGGGTGAGTTTGTGGTGGGGTTAAATGCAGGCCAGGTAATCAGTCATGTGTTCTGCAATGTCAAGTGATTCAATCTGATGTCAGATAATGTATACTGTATACAACCTGAAATTCTTGCTCTTCACAGAGACATTCACGAAAAAGGAAACCCCAAAGAATAAATGGTACCAACATCAGAACCCCAAAGCCCCTTTGCTCGTCTGAGTGGAGAATACCCCCTAATTATATCTCCTTTCATCTTTAACCTATGACCTCTGCTTCTAGTCTCACCCAGCCTCAGTGGAAAAAGCCTGAGACTAGAAGCAATATTCCCACCCCACCATACAAGCAATAGCAAAAGCCCCCTTGATCCAGAGTCCATCCCTACGCTTCGGTATCTCAGAGAGGCTCTCACCAGCCAGAGAGAGAGAGAGAGAGATTGCCCCTGAGAGCAGGAGACCCCGCTCCGAACAAAGTCAGCAGAAATTGATGGGAGGGTGAAGAGGATAAAATGGGATCAGTATAAGTGTGTGGTCACTGGTTGCCACGGACCACCAGAGCGAGCTGAAGCACCTGCTTCGATGCTGCCTTTCCCTGTGACTGTAGAACAAGAAGGAATATATTTGCACACCTACACACCCACCCATGAAAATGCACGAGCACACACGTGCAAGCACACTTGAAGACATTGTCTACACACTGACTGGCATGTGCACTCCTACACCAGAGCTCCCACTCCCACTCTCACTCTCACACTCGCAGAATCACACGATTGCCATTCAGCCCACTATTCCAGTACCATCCCTTCAAGCAAAGTGACACTTGTTTTGTCCACCATTCCACCTTTACAACTTTCCCGCAGACAAGCAAATAATTCCTCTCCAATTACTTACCAAATTCTCTTCCGGATTATAAATTGGGCAAGAATCAAACTCAAAGCATTGTACTCTGAGGAAAATATTAATTTGCACTAAATACCTCTGAAGGTTGTTCCCATGGCAGGATCTTCAACAGCGAGGGTATCGAAGCCTGTGATATAGTGGAGATCTGGGCTAGAGAACGAGTGGATGATGCTCTGCCAAAATTGCCGTCACACCGTGCAGGCAGCCATAACTCTACCAGCACAACCTCTGCTGTCAGAAGGCTGGGAGCCAGGATCTGGCAGACATTCCTGGCAAATCCCGTCTTCCTGTAACTACAATAGCAATGAAATTCACTATATATCAAGCCTGGGCTAAGACTGATAATTAAACCATTGTGTAGTGTTTCCCTAAGCAGTAGGGAAGAGGTCATAAATTGTTCGAAAGAGATGAATATCACACTCCAGAGGAACAAAATGTAGATTATAGCTTCCCCTAGTCCCACTAGGTTTTTAAGAAAGTAATTTTGAAAATTCTTTGCTTCATACAAATGAGGTTTTGCCAGCTGAGGAGAATATTGGAGAGAAAGTGTGAGGCTACCTGCTGAGAATGGATATTAGAGTTGGATGTTTCAGCTGCAGATCACAAGAAGGACTCATTTCATCACTCTCCTCTGTCACCGAGTCTAATATGCAAACTCTTACCTTTTCAGCTTTCTAAGCAGACTTGTCCCTCAAGCACAGAAGCCAAATGAGAAATTTAATTTGGTAGAAGATTTCTTCGTTTAGATAGCGATTAAAAATTAAATTGCCTGCCTGAAAGCTGGAAGGTGCTAGAGGATGGTCACTGGGGGTGATTCTAGTTCAGTAGATATGTTGTCCCTGTTGCTGCCGTTACATGGGCGTGATGGGGTAAACAGGGAAGTGCATTCATGAGAGTGAGAATATCAAATGAAGAAACAGAGTTTTAAGATAATGACTCACTCAAACCTGAGGTACATAGAAATTCCTTTTTGCATCCTCGAAGAGGACCACAACCTTATCATTGGGTTTGGAGACTTGCTTTCCTCGATGACCCAGAGAGCTATGTTGGCAGGAGTCAGAGCTTCACACTTTGGCTTTTGGTAGGGTCCCCCACGCCAAACAGGTCAAAGGGTAGCGGCCAGACCAAGTGTGGCCCAGGTTTGGGGGTTCAGCTCAGGGCTAACAACTCTGACTTTATTGCTGCCCTAAGTGCCAGTTGAAAGAGACTGAGAAATCCCTGGAATTCTTTCCCCAGAGGGTTATGGAGGCCAGGTCATTAGGCGTAATTTAACTGGTGGCAGGTAATCCAGACGCCCTTCCATTGACTCTGTCTAGACGTCATGCTGCCTATGTAAAGCAGCCAGCCTAATCAAGGATCCACCCACCCCATCACTCTCTCTTCCCCCCCCTCCCATCAGGCAGAAGATACAAAAGCCTAAAGCTGGGGACGCTTCTGTCTTGGAGGACAGTCACTAATGCCAGTTTAGCAGATAAACTCAGATAAACCTAAGAAAGTGGCCACTGAGTGTACTGTATGTTCACGGACTTCTGCTATTCCGCCCCATGCACTTCCATGTTTGAGATTCAGAGACTCTCGCCTGCACACCACTGTTGTATCGCCTGGTTATCTGAGTTATTGTTGCCCTCCTGTCAGCTTGAATCAGTCCACCCTTTCTCTGCTGAACTCTCTCACTAACAAGGCATTTTTACCCACAGAAGTGCTGATCATTGGATATGTTGTGCACCTTTCTCTGTAAACTCTAGGGATCGCTGTGCATGAAAATCTCCAGACGGCAGCCATTTCTGAGATACTCAAACCACCCCATCTGGCACCAATAATCATTCCATGGCCAAGCTCACTTAGATCACATCTCTTCCCCATTCTGATGTTTGTTCTGAACAACAACGGAACCTCTTGACCGTGTCTGCATACTTGTATGCATTTAGTTGCTGCCTCATGATTGGCTGATTAGATATTTGCATAAACGAGCAGGTGAACAGGTGTACTTAATAAAGTGGCCACTGAATGATATATCGGCCATGTTACTGCTATTATACGGGCACAATGGGGTAGACAGGGAGGTGCTTTCACTAGCGGGAGAATGTCAAATGCGGAAACGGAGTTTGAAGACAATGGGCCACTTAAGACTGAGGTACACAGAAATTTCTTCTTGCAGAGGGTGGCAAATCTCTAGAATTCTTTGCCCCTGAGGGTTGTGGAGGCCAAATCATCTGAAATACTTAAACTGATGGTAATTAAGCTTTTCACGGAAACCAGCCTCTGCACCCCTCCCCACCCCCATGGAGTCTGTCTAGACTTCTTACAGCCTTGTGAAGCAGCCAGCCTAACCGAGGACCTTACCCTGGACATCCTCTCTTCTCCCCTCTCCCGACAGGAGTCTGCAAGCACATAACACCAGGCTCAAGGACAGCTTCTAACACACTGTCATAAAACTATTGAATGGTTCACCGGTGCAATCAGATGGACTCTTGGCCTTAAAATCTACCTCATTATGATCTGCACTTTCTCTGTAGCGTTATTCTGCATCATGTAGTTGTTTTCCTCGCTATGACCTTGAGGCACATGTGCAGTGACTCAATCTGTATGAACAGTATGCAAAACAATCTTTTCATTCTATTCAGTAAATATGACAATAATAAACCAATTCCAGTTCCTAGTCCAGTTTCAGAGCTCCTGGTGATATGGGGAGCTGGCACAGAGAGGGAACTAAGGTAGATTAACCATGACTGTATTGAAATGGTGGGGAAAAGGTTCTGTTTCATACAGCTATAAAACAGGATTTTTGTCTCAATGTATGCATGCTGGCTACTATGCCTATTTAAATGAATACGGTTTGCCTGAGTTTAACTCATTTCCCTATTAAACATTTTCTATCCATGAGCCTGGGAAATGTTTATTATAAACACAAGAAAATCTGCAGATGCTGGAAATCCAAAGCAACATACACAAAATGCTAGAGGACCTCAGGAAGTCTGGTAACGTCCATGGAAAAGAGTGAGCTGTCGCCGTTTTGGGCCGAGATGTTACCTGACCTGCTGAGTTCCTCCATCATTTTGTGTGTGTTGCAAATGCTTATTGTTACTACTCGATATGTGATATAACTGTCCCCTCGGATCCCCTGTAAATATTTGCTTTTCCAACTTAATCCTATACCCTATACTCCCCACCCCAGGAAAAAGACTAATCTATGTTCTGCATAATTTTATAAACCTCCGTGAGGTCACCCGACAACCTCCTTCGGGTCAGGGAAAACATTCCAGCCTATCCTGTACCTCCTTATAACTCAAGCTTGCCACTCCAGGGAAAACATTCCAGCCTATCCTGTACCTCCTTATAACTCAAGCTTGCCACTCCAGGGAAAACATTCCAGCCTATCTGGTATCTCTTTATTACTCAACCTTACCACTCCAGATAAGCAGAATACTCCTGCTCATATTTTATTTGCAATGGCCCACCACAGGCTGCAGATAGAACTGCTTGAGGGCACGTACCATCAGATTCAGGGACAGCTTAAACCAACTGTTCTACCAGTCATAGACATTGCACTTCACTTGTCTACCTGCACTATAGTTTCTCTGTCAATACAATGCTATATTCTACACTGTTTCCTTTTTACTACCAGGACGTGCTTTTGTTTGGTATGGTTTGTCTAGGTGATATACAACCAAATTTTTTTTCTCGTGTTTGAAATTCTCTCATAATACCTTGGTACATGTGAGAATGATAAATCAATTCCAATTCTACTTCACTCATCTGCAGTCTCTTCCTATTTAGGTTGCGTTCTTTCTTCTGATTTCTGCCACCAAAAGGCACGACCTTATACTTTGCATAAAACCGTAAGACGGAAATGCCGAATTAGGCCAATCGGCTATTGTGTCTGTTCCACCATTTGATCATGGCTGAGCTATTTTCTCTCTCTACCCAATTCTCTTGCCTTCTCTCCATAACCTTTAATGCCCTTACTAATCAAGAACCTATCAACCTCCACTTTAAATATACTCAATAACCTGGCCCCCACAACCATCTGTGGAACTGAATTCCATAGATTCACCACCATTTGGCTAGAGGAATTTCTCCTTATCTCTATTCTAAAAGGATGTCTTTGTATTCTGAGGCTCTGTCCTTTAGTCCAAGGCTTTCCCACTACTGGTACATCCTCCCCACATCCACTCTACCTCGGCCTTTCATTATCTAGTAGCTTTCGATTAGATTCTGCTCCCCTGCCCCCCGCCCCAACACCATTCTTCTAAACTCCTGTGAATACAGCCTGAGAATCATCAAATGCTCCTCATACATTAAACCTTTCATTTCTGTAATCTCCTTCCTCATGTTCATGAGCCCATTTAAATATCACTTAAAAGTCTCTCATGTGTTTGCCTCTACCACAAGATTGTCAACACATTCTAAGCATCCACAACTCTCCAACTAAAAAAAAACTTACCCCTCACATCCCCTCTGAACCTTCCCCTCTCACCTTCAATGTATGCCCTCTGTCTGGTATTAGACATTTCAACCCTGGGAAACAGATAGTCCCTATCTACACTATCTATGCCTCTCATAATCTTAAAAAACCTCTATCAGATCCCCCCTCAGTGCCTCTTGCTCCAGAGAAAACAACCCAATTTAATCCAGCCTCTCATGATAGCAATGCCCTGAAAACCAGGCAGCATCCAGTCTGCACCCTCTCCTAGGCCTTAACATCCTTCTTATAGTGGGGTGAGCAGAACTGTATGCAATACTCCAGATGTGGACTCACCAGAGTGTTATAAAGATGCAACATAACTTTCTGAGTTTTGAACATGATCCATATCTCTCCATCCCTGCATATTCATATTTCTATCTGAAAGCCTCTTAAACACCACTATTCTCGTTTGCTTCCGCTACGAACCCTGGCAGCCCATACAAAGCAGTGAAGGTAAAGACTGTGCTAAACAAGATGTCAATGCAAAAAGAAATCAGAGAGAGATTCATGGTCATGTAAGAAGTGGTCCATAGTGGTCCATTGCTGAGGTAGGGATGGCTGGTGCAGGTCGGTTCAAAAACCTGCTACTAAAGAACATGAGCAGGAGCAGGCCATCCGGCCCATCGAGCCTGCTCTGTCATTCAATAAGATCATGGCTGATCTGGCCATGGACTCACCTCCACCTACCTCCCTTTTCCCCTTAACCCTTAATTCCCCTACTATGCAAAAATCTATCCAACTTTGTCTTAAATATATTTACTGAGGTAGCCTCCACTGCTTCGTTGGGCAGAGAATTCCACAGATTCCCCACTCTCTGGGAAAAGCAGTTCCTCCTCATCTCCATCCCAAATCTACTCCTCCTGAATCTTGAAGCTATGTTCCCTAGTTCTAGTCTCAACTGCCAATGGAAACAACTTTCCTACCTCTGTCTTATCTATCCCTTTCATTATTTCATATAGAAACATAGAAAGCCTACAGCACAATACAGGCCCTTCGGCCCACAAAGTTTTGCCAAACATGTCCCTACCTTAGAAAATACTAGGCTTACCTATAGCCCTCTATTTTTCTAAGCTCCATGTACCTATCCAAAAGTCTCTTAAAAGACCCTATTGTATCCGCCTCCACCACCTTTGCGGGCAGCCCATTCCACACACTCATCACTCTCTAAGTAAAAACCTACCCCTGATATCTCCTCTGTACCTACTCCCCAGCACCTCAAACCTGTGTCCTCTTGTGGCAATCATTTCAGCCCTGGGAAAAAGCCTCTGACTATCCACACGGTCAATGCCTCTCATCATCTTATACACCTCTATAAGATCTCCTCTGTTGGTTGGAGGGAAGTAGCTGCCCCCTAAACCTGATGGTGTGGGTCTTCTCACTAACAGTAGCAGTGAGAAAAGGGAAAGACTCGGACGATGGGGTCCTTGATTAGAGATAGCACCTTCTTCAGGCAGCCCTTCTTGCTGATGATGTGCCTGTGCTGGACTGGGCTGTGTCCACTACACTCCTCAGCTTCTTCCCTTCCGGTGCGGAGAGGGATACCGGCACAGCAGCATCTACGCTTCATTAGGAGTTTGTAGAGACTCGGCCGGTCACCAAAGACTCGAGGACAGATGTACGGTGGAAAGCAATCTGACTGGTTGCACCACTGCCTGGTAGGGAGATAAGAACGCACAGGGTTGTAGACTCAGTCAGCTCCTTTGCCGGCACAACCCTCCTCACCACCGAGGACATCTTCCAACGTGCCTCAAGAAGATGGATCCCTGACATTCCAGGAATTGTCCTTTTCTCGTTACTACCATCAGGGAGGAAGTACAGGAGCTCGAGGGTCCACACCACTCAGAGTTTTAGGAACAGTTTCTCCCCTTCTGTCACTGGGTTCCAGAAGCACCCATGCACCCATCAGCACTCTAACACTGTTCTTTATTTGCACTAATTATTTTTTATGTTTATTTTAAATTATGGTAATTTGTTATGCCAGCACTGAGCTGCTGGCACAAAACACATTTTATGAATTACATCAGTGACAATAAATCTAATTCTGATTCTGATCTGGGCAAGTGGGGTTAATGTAGATCAGTAAAAGGGCTGAAAGGAGACATTTCTATGCATTTGGTTCAATGTCTGCACATTGCATTAGAACTACTCCAGATGTATATTGACAATTTCTAATTGGTATATAGATTGACACTATCTTGAACGGCCTTTGAAGAACTACTTTCCAAGGTGTGGGGTTACCTGGTCTTGTGATCCCAATGGGCCTCATGATCAGTGGCCATTGTAAAAACCTTTGGTCCATATGGTGGGGGGTGCTTGACTACTACAGGGCACTAAACCCTGGGATCCACCCGGGAGAGGAAATGGGAGAGATGAAAAAGGAGAGAGTGAGAGAGGGACAGAGAAAAAGAGAGAAAACAGAATGAAAGGGAAGGAGAGAGAGAAGGGGAGAAAAGGGCGGTTGAAAGAAAAACAATGGGGGAAGTGAGCAGAAGAGGAAGAGAGGAAAAAAATTAAAAAAGAGATGCCGGCATGACTATTGAAGGAGTGATCGGCAGGATGATGAAGCAGGTAGAGCAGCTACCTCAAAGCTCCCGTGACCCTGAGCTCGGGTGCTGTCTGTGTGGAGTTTGCACGCTCTCTCTGTGATAGTGTGGGTTTCTCCTGAGTGCTTCAGGTTCCCCTCGCATCCCAAAAGCATGAAGATCATGGGGTCATAGGCCACGGTAAATAGCCCAGAGTGTGTAGGGGAATGCCAGGAGAACCAGCCTTGATGGTAATGTGGGAGATAAGTGGGGAAAAACAGTACAATGCTAAAGTCTTAGGCACATACACAGCATATAGCTAGGGGGCCCAAGACTTTTGCACAGAACTGTAGTAATTTTATGTATTACACTGTACTGCTGCCCCCCAAAAAAAGTCAGATGTCATTACATATGCGACAGTGATAAACCTGATTCTGATTTGGGTCTCTATTGTGGACTAAGAATGGAAAGGGGGCAGGGAGAGGGGAATCATGGTTGCAATAAGGGGAAGGAGCAGGAAGCACCGGAGAGATTCAGTAATGATCAGTAAACCAGTTGCTTGGAATCAACTGACCTTGCCTGGTGCCTGGGGGCCGTGTGTGTCTGCACCCAGGCCACCCCACCCCTGGCACTCCTTCTCTGCCACCTGTCCCCCACCCCACCCGTAGCGTTCCGCCCCCGCCATTCCCCGCCATTCCTTTGCTCCAGCCCGATATACAAGCTTGCTCTCCGCTCCACGTTGTGCAATACAGTACTGTGCAAAAGTCACAGGTGCCATAGCTATATATATGTGCCTAAAACTTTTGCACAGTACTGTAAGTAGGGGAATGAGGTTGCTTTAGGAGCTAAGTGGTCTCCTTGAATGTCTTTTGGAAGTTAAAAATCCGAGTTTTCCACTTGCTACAGCAATATTTGTCTGTTGTAAGTTCATTCCAGGGTGTGTGTCCTCAGCAACAGTGTGGTGCAGTTCAGTTATTTAAAAGGACAGATGCGTGCTTGCGCGCGCACACACACACACACACACACGCACACACACGCACACACATACACACACACACACACACACACTCACTCACACACACACAAACGCACACACACGCACACACACACACACACGCACACACACGCACACACGCACACACACACTCACTCACACACACACTCACTCACACACACACACACACTCACAAACACACACACACGCACACACACACTCACAGACGCACACACACACACACACACACACTCACAGACGCACACACACACACACACACACACACACACTCACTCACTCACACACACACACACGCATGCGCGCACACACACACACACACACACACACACACACACACACTCACACACAAACACTCACACACACATTTAACACCAATCACCATGAGGCTTTGCTAAGTGTCGATTGCAGAGTGATTTTACCAGGGTAAAGCTTACCTAATGAGCCCGCCGCTGATTGCAACGAAGGGAAAAGGAACAACACACCCTTTTCAATATTGTCATTGGTCAATTGCTCACCTGGGGAATCAGTAATAAATCTACGTTATAACACTGGATATTTGGCGGGCGAGGTTTGACCCCACTCCAAGATATGCTTAGACACTGCGTGGGAACAGAAGTTGCTGTCTGAGTGATTAGCGCAAAACAGCCTGCGATTTGTCACAGGCCAGACCAAGCTACAGAGATGCACAGGCACTCACATGTGATGGTCAGAGACATGCAGAGTGCAAATGAATGTACAGCTCATACTAACACATAGAGAGATACTTTCAGACAGAAGCACACGGATACGCACATACACAGACAAAATTTAAACATCGTCATGCATGTTAGCACGCATGCATGCACACACAAGTGCTCACACACCTACCCTAATATACACATAGATAAAGAAAAACAGATACACACACGTTAGCCCACACAGACATATGTAAACACAGATAAACAAATGCATATCAACTCAGAGTCACAAATGAGCCTGTGCATCCACACTTACATGCAATTAAACTCCAGGAATGAACAGCTTGTCGTGTGAAGAGCATTTGTTGGCTCTGGGCCTGTATTTAGCAGAATTTGAAAGAATGAGGGGTGACTTCATTGAAATCTATCAAGTGGTGAAAACTCTTGATAGAGTGGATGTGGAGAGGATGCTTTCTATGGTGGGAGCGTCTAAGACCAGAGGACACAGCCTCGGATTAGAGGGGTGAACTTGCAGAATGGAGATAAGGAGAAATTTCTTTAGCTTTGAGTGGTGAATCTGTGAAATTCTTTGCCACAGGCAGCTGTGAAGGCCAAGTCTTTATGTATACTTAAGGCAGAGGTTGATACATTTTTGATTGGTCAAGGAATGAAGGGATATGGAGAGAAGGCAGGCGATTGGGGCTAAGGGGAAAATTGGATCAGCCATGATGCGTTAAGTAGCCTGAGGCTGCTCCTATATCTTTTAATCTTATGGCCTTATGGTCCGATCTTTTTTTTTGTAATTTTAGGTGTGGTTTAATCAAATAAATAAAGCTGCTGGATTAAGTTCAGTGTGTTTTGCTTCTGGGCTCTGTTCCTCTCAGAAGGAATCTCATCGCTTGGTTTGTTGTGTTTAAGGCTTTTTCATGTGGTTGGTGAGTTTTCAGTAAACTCCCCCAGATCATGCCCCTCCTCACATCTTACAGGAATATACTTGCCTGCGCCATGTTGTTATCCCATGTCCCGTCTTGGAGCCTGAGAGAGAGAGAGAGAGAGAGAGAGCTGTTTCCTCCAAAGGAATTCACAACACTATGATTATTAGTTTGGTGTGAATGCAACACACACTCCCTAATGAAGGAGATAATTGAATCATGCAGATCTAATTAAATTCTGATGACTATTCATGTGTAGCAAAGTCTGTGTGTCATCGGTGGCCTCTATGCCAAGCTGGGACTGTACATCTCTGTAGCTTGGTTTGGCCTGTGACAAATCGCAGACTGTTTTGTGCCAATCACTCAGATGGTAACTTCTGTTCCCACACAGTGCCTGAGCAAATCTTGGAGCAGGGTCAACCCTCACCCGCCAAAAACCCAGCGTTGTAGCACTGATTTATTACTGATTCCCCAGGCGAGGAATTGACTGATGGGAATTGAGAAGGATGGAGTGAGATGATCGTAGTGAAAACTGCTTTGAGGGACTGTCAGGAAAAATAACCCCAGACCATGCCAGAAACACTCAGCGGCTCAGGCAGCATCCGCGGAGAGAGAATCGACTAATGTTACGGATCAGAAGTAGAAAAAGTTAGAGGTAATGAAATGCAGAAGAATTTGTGAGGGGACGAGGTTCAGTGAAAGGCTGTAAACCAAGAAGAAGAAATTAAAACAAAGGGCATCACAGGCAGATCTTTTCCTCCTGAGCTACAGACACCTGACTTCAGTCCTGCTGTCTGGGTGGAGTTTGCACGTTCTCCCTATGGCTGTCTGGCTGGCTCTGGGTGCTCTGGTTTCCTTATGCACCCCAATGCCGATTCTCGAGTTGGAAAACTCAGGAAAAAAAAGCGTGGCAGAATTTATCATCAGGTATCAGTGAGTTGTTTTGTTATGTGTCCCCTCTTGTGTGAAAGGGTGACACCTCTCTGGGACAGAGAGAGAGCCTGTGGTATGTCAAATTGTTGGGGTAAACAATTAGTTTTTGTTGTATTACAGATCATGGTCTTTCTTGGGGGCTTGCTTGGTGGAGGGGGGTGCTGATGCTTTTTTTGCTGAAGTAAGTGGGGTGGAGTAGACAGGCTTTGGGGTTCTAAAGTATTTACTGTCACTCATTCTTCTGTTTTCGTGGATGTCTGCGAAGAACAAGAATTTCAGTTTGTATGCTGTGTAATTCTCTCTGATATGAAATTGAACTATTGCACTGTTGTATTATTGAACAACCACTGCAATTTGCCTGCCATTGGGACTGGCCTACAGCGGATGCAATTGCAATGGCTCTCCACTAGGGTTTGGAGCACCTAGGTAACCTTAATAGCTGCATCTGCAGGCTGCAGTTTATTGACTACACCTCGACGTTCAACATCACCTTCCCTCAGCACGAGAAACCAAACTTCAAAGCATTGGCCCCTGTTTCACTCTCTGCAAATGGATTCTCTATTTCCTTACTGGGAGATCAAAGTCAGTGTGGATTTGCAATAACATCTTCGTTCTGACAGTCAACACAGGCACATCCCGGGGATTCGTGCTTAGTCTACTGTTCTGTTCCCTCCGCACTCACGATTGTGTGGCTGAGCACACAGCTCAAACACCGTATATAAATTTGCTGATGACACACCACTGCTGCCGATTGAATCTCAGATGGCGATGAGTAGGCGTAACGAGGACTGAGATAGGTTGGCTGGTTGAGTGGTGTCACAACAGCAGCTTTGCACCCAGTGTCAGTAAGATGACAGCAAAAGTAAAGGAGACTGAAGACCCACGCTCAGTTTTACAAGCAACACACACAGAATGCAGGAGGAACTCAATGGGCCAGGCAGCATCAATGGAAAAGATTAAACCGTCGATGTTTTGGGTCGAGACCCTTCATCAGGACTGGAAAAAAGAGATGAGGAGTCAGAGTAAGAAAGTGAGGGGAGGGGAGGGCAGAGCCACAAGGTGTTAGGTGACACCAGGAGAGGGGGAGCGGTGAAGTAAAGAGCTGGGAAGTTGATTAGTGAAAGAGATACACCCTGGAGAAGAGGGAATAAACAATATAACTGACAGTCCTAAGGAATCAGCAAGCGAGGTTTATTCACACCAGAGTCAACTGGCAAAGCAGGTGACGCCCCAGTTTTATCCTACGTTTGCTAATGGGAACCAGTTGTGCTGTAATTAGCTGAACTGGGAACAATTAGAAATCGGGCAAGGGGGTTAAGGCCCAGTTAAAGAGGTAATGGAGAATTGCCAGACGGGACCATGACAGGGTATCTGATAGGACAGGACAGAAGGCCATGGAAGAAAGAAAAGGGTGAGGAGCACCCGAGGGAGGTGATAGGAAGATAAGGTGAGAGTGGGAAATGGGAATGGGAATGGTGAAGGGGGGGGTGCATTACCGGGAGTTCGACAAATCAGCGTTCATGCCATCAGATTGGAGGCTACCCAGACAGAACATGTGTTGCCCCTCCAACCTAAGTGTGGCCTCATCACGACAGTAGAGGAGGCCATGGACTGACACGTCAGAATGGAACTCAAATGGGAGGCCGCTGGGAGATCCTGCTTTTTCTGGCGTAAGTTCTCAGTGAAGTGGTCTCCCAATCTGTGCCGGGTTTTAGAAACAGCCTCCTCCCCTCTGCAAGATCTCTGAATGGTCCATAAACCCATTATTCATTTTTTCCTAAACTATTAATTTACTTTTGCAAGCTGCAGGTTTTTATTCTTTCCATTGTGATGATGGCTGGTTCTTCACTTGCGAAGACCAGGAGGGAAGACGAGTCATCACGAGCAATGGCACCGTACTGTCTTTGCATGGTACTGCTGCCACAAGACAACAAACTTATTTATTCTTTATTTAGAGTTACAAAGTAAAGTAGATCCTTCCAACCCTTCGAGCTACTCTGCCCCTGACTAACCCAGATCTAATCACAGGACAATTTACAATGGCCAGTTAAACTACCCAGTACCTCTTTTGACTGTTAAAGGAAGCGGGAGGACCTGGGAAAAGTCTACACATTCCACAGGGGAGGAGGGAGAACGTGCAGAGGATGCCAGAAATAACCTTGATCTCCGGCACCCTGAGCTGTAACAGTGTTGTGCTAACCACTATGCCACTTCATGTCATATATCAGTAATAATAAATCTGTTTCTGATCCGGATACAGGCAAAATGGGATTACTGTTTGAGTATCACGTTGGCATGGGCAAGCTGGATAAAGGGGTAGGTTTCTATAACCCATGACCCTGTGACTCAGTGACATTTTGAAGTGCTCGTGCAGAAAATGGGCCTCTCAAAGTCTAACTCTACATCCCCCATTGTGAGAGGTGGATATAGGTAAGTTCTGATGACGCTGTCTAGGCCAGACCCTGTACGGTAGATGCAATGGATTCCAGAAACACTGATGAACTCCAACCACACCATGGAGAGAGGAGGTCCATCAATGGCCGACATTCCATGGGAGCTAAGGGCCCAAGTTGAAGAAGATGCAGAAAGCAGCTGTTGCCTGATGTCTACATAGTTATCGGTTGGAGTTCAATGCATAATACATTTCAAATCGATGTTGGCACTTCGAACCAGAGGAAGGAGAGGATTGCTGGACACTGACGAATGACTATCCAGTGAGGGAGGTCTCTCTGTGATTGGCACTGCTAGCACAATATAGAGGGTGATATGTACCCTCTCCATGCCATCCCCCTGCCGCGGGAGTGCGTGGTGGGGGAAATTTACTCTCTGGATAATCCACGCTCTTCCTGATTTGGGGATGTGTGACAAAACAGCGTAGAAGGGGTTTTGATCCCGCTCGGTCTTCTGGAACGCTCACTCCTCTCTCCGCGGTACTGAGGCAGCGAGACTGCTCCGGCTGCTACGCCTCTCAAGTCTGCGAGCTTCGCGGCAATTTGCCCCTCTATATGACGAACTGAGACCGAGACTATGGGCTTATTCCAGCCGCTCTGGGATTCGGGTCTATCGACTCAATTTGGTTCGGAATGTTGTTGCTGCTTTTATTGTTTACGTGGTTTGGGTTTTTTTTTCTCTTTTGCAGATTGGGGTCGGTCTTTTTTTTTTAAATTGCTTCCTTTCGGGTTTCTTGCTTTGTGGCTTTGTAAGCAGATGATCCTCAAGGCTGTATAATTTATTCATACTTTGATAATGAATGTACTTTGAATCCTTCGGTCTGTATCCAACCTGAGTGTAACACCTGGAATTCCTCACAGACAGTATAGACTACAGTCACAGTGTCCTGGTGGTAGGGGCCACGTTGGACAGACTAATTTCCAGTTTGGTTTATTATCGGCACACGTACCAAAGGACAATGAAAAGTTTTGATTTGTATGCTGTCCATGCGGATCATTTCAAAAGATAGGTGCATCAAGATAGCACAAGGGAGAAGCACTCAGAGAATGCAGGATGCGATACTTTAGATTGTGAGATCAAGAGTTCATCTTTATTGTTCAGACAGCTTTGTTCAAGGTCTTATAGAAGTTGGCCTTCAGCCTTGTGGTTCAGGCTTTCAGGCTTTGGTATCGAACCCACTGGGAAAGGGGAGAAGAGAGAGTGACCAGGGTGAGAGATGCTTTACCGAGGCAGCGAGACGTGTTGACAGAGTTCCTGGAAAGGAGACCGGTTTCTGTGATGTGCCATGCTGTGCACATGACTCTCCGCATTTTTTTGTGTTCTTGGGCAGAGCAGTTGCCATATCAAACTGTATATGGACCTGGATAGAATGCTTCCTATATTGCGTCTGGAAACGTTGGTGAGATTTAAAAACAAAATGGCTGCTCACCT
Organism: Hypanus sabinus; assembly: GCF_030144855.1. Classification (NCBI taxonomy): domain Eukaryota; kingdom Metazoa; phylum Chordata; class Chondrichthyes; order Myliobatiformes; family Dasyatidae; genus Hypanus; species Hypanus sabinus. The sequence goes on from NC_082721.1 coordinate 78,272,511, forward strand.
TCGACACAAGAACTGATGGAGTTCTTGATCAACACTCAGAGAAAGCGCTGGAGGAGCTCAGCAAGTCGGGCAGCATCTAGGGAGAGGAGTAAACCGGTGACTCTGGGCTGAGACCCTCTACCAGGACTGGAAAGGAAAGAGCCAGAAGGCAGAACAGGAAGGTGGGGGGGGGGGGGGGGAAGAGGCTCTTCATCAAATCGGGTACTTGCTTTGGATAGGATCGAGCTATGTGACCAGCACTTCTCCAGGGAGTCAGTGCGTTCCACACACCCTCAAATTGTGTTCTGGGTGGCAGAGAGCTCTCCTGGTACCGTGAGGTGAGTCACTCGCTGCACGAAACTCTGCCTGTTCTTGTAGCCGCTGCATTTATACAGCTGATCCAGTTGTATTCAAGGGAGGTCATTCATCTTCAGGTCCTTCAGCCCACAGAATCCATGCCAACCTTCAAACATTTACTTACGTTCAAACTAAAAGCAAAATTTACCAGAAACATGCAGCAGGTCGGGCCACATCTGTGCGAATGGACACATTTATACCAGCATCATATTAATCTCATTTTATTCCCCCCCCACTCCCCCACCAGATCCTACAACTCACCTACGCACCATGGGCAATTTACAACAACCAATTACCCTACCCACCAAGGGTTTTCACCTTGAACACTAACAGTCCATTTCCCTCCCTGATAACACCTGACCTCTGATTTACTCACTTACTGCCCATTACTGCACTGGCATTTAGGGCAGACATGAAGGTTCTCCATCTCTGCCAGTGGTCCGTGGTTCAATATCAGAGACGGTATACAGTATACATCCTGAGTCTTCATAGACTCCAAAGAATGAATGACAGAAAATGTTGGAACCCCAAAGCCCTCCCCCTCCCTCTTCCATGCACGAACAACAAGAACATCAACCCTCCCCACCTACCCCCAGCACACCCCCCCCCCCCCGCCACTCACTCCGGCAAAAAAGCTTCAACCCCTCCACCACCAAAAGCAAAGCTCCTGGAGATCATGATCCAGACTTAATCCAAAAACTACTGTCATCCCAACACTCCGACATCTCGGACAGGCTCTCTCTCACTAGCGAAGGAGAGAGGGGTGTATCACTCCTGCCCCAATGAGAGGGGAGACCAACAGCTTGCTACTTCGATGTTACAATCTGCCACATCACTTGTCTGAATTCCCCTGCCTCGAGGACCAGCATTTACGAGGGTGGGGGGGAAAGTGAGAGAGAGAGAGAGAGTGTGAGCAGGAGAGGGTGAGGGAGTGAGAGGGAGAGTGAGAGAGAAAGAGAGGGGGAGAGAGAGAGAGTGAGAGAGTAAAAGAGAGAGAGGGAGAGAGAGAGAGAGAGAGAGAGAGAGAGAAATCAAGTGCAGAGGCCTTTTTTGACAGCAGTTTTCACCTCCTGTCTGCTGTGTCAATGTTTCAATCTCCCACAATGCTTCAGTCAATGACATTGGCAGGAAATTGGGTCGTGTTCAGGGCTTCCTTCATCATGTCAGCAGCTTCTTCTTGGTTTTCACTACTGTCAGTCATGCAAGTCCCGGGCGGAGACTCAGATTCAGAAGGATTCTTTATTGCTGTTTCTGTAACAGTTGTGTTTGACCAGTCAGGGTTTCAAGCGCTAAGCTGAACCCCCAAACATGGAAGGCTGGTGGGCCACTCTTACTCTGGCCTCTACCCTTTGACCCGTTTGACATGGGTGACCCTCCCAAGAGCCAAAGCAGAAAGCCCCGACTCCAGCCAGCAAGTCACTGAGGTGCGCAAACCTTCAAACCACAAGGTTGTGGCTCTCTTGGAGGGTCTGACCTGCGAAGCTCCTCCGGAATCCTGTTTGTTGCTCCAGGTCCCAGCATTGGCAGCCTCCTGTGTCTCCACTAACTTACCAATATGGACGCCTTTGGATCTGTGGGAGGAAACTGCAGGAATGAGGAGAACGTGCTCCATTGCTGGAATGAGGAGAACGTGCTCCATTGCTGGAACGAGGAGAACGTGCTCCATTGCTGGAACGAGGAGAACGTGCTCCATTGCCGGAACGAGGAGAACGTGCTCCATTGCCGGAATGAGGAGAACGTGCTCCATTGCCGGAACGAGGAGAACGTGCTCCATTGCCGGAACGAGGAGAACGTGCTCCATTGCCGGAATGAGGAGAACGTGCTCCATTGCCAGAATGAGGAGAACGTGCTCCATTGCCGGAATGAGGAGAACGTGCTCCATTGCTGGAACGAGGAGAACGTGCTCCATTGCTGGAATGAGGAGAAGTGTGCTCCATTGCCGGAATGAAGAGAACGTGCTCCATTGCCGGAATGAGGAGAACGTGCTCCATTGCCAGAATGAGGAGAACGTGCTCCATTGCTGGAACGAGGAGAACGTGCTCCATTGCTGGAACGAGGAAAACGTGCTCCATTGCTGGAACGAGGAGAACGTGCTCCATTGCCGGAATGAGGAGAACGTGCTCCATTGCTGGAACGAGGAGAACGTGCTCCATTGCTGGAATGAGGAGAACGTGCTCCATTGCCGGAACGAGGAGAACGTGCTCCATTGCCGGAACGAGGAGAACGTGCTCCATTGCTGGAACGAGGAGAACGTGCTCCATTGCCGGAATGAGGAGAACGTGCTCCATTGCCGGAACGAGGAGAACGTGCTCCATTGCCGGAACGAGGAGAACGTGCTCCATTGCCGGAACGAGGAGAACGTGCTCCATTGCTGGAACGAGGAGAACGTGCTCCATTGCAGGAACGAGGAGAACGTGCTCCATTGCCGGAACGAGGAGAACGTGCTCCATTGCCGGAACGAGGAGAACGTGCTCCATTGCTGGCACGAGGAGAACGTGCTCCATTGCTGGCACGAGGAGAACGTGCTCCATTGCCGGAACCAGGAGAACGTGCTCCATTGCCGGAAGGAGGAGAACGTGCTCCATTGCCGGAACGAGGAGAACGTGCTGCACAGAACCCGATGGCAGGATCAAAGCTGGGGCTCTGGAGCTGAGGGATGATTGCTCCATCGCAGGAAAGGAGCATGAGAAATGGACAAGCAGAGCCGTGAGGGATTCGGTGTCACTTAGATGAAAGGGCTATTAGCATCGTATGTGGAAGAAAGGAGCTTGCCCGGCGAGATTGAACAAGGCTGCAGTAATCGATCTGATTAGAGCAGGGCCGTTGCCGTGCTGAACATTAGGAAAGGTGACTTGGTGTAAACGCACTGGCGCAGCAGCTGAACATCACGCTCACCTCAAAAGGCTACAGAGCACGTCACATCTTCAGAGTAGCCACTCAAAAGCAGACAGGGTGCGCAGGATATCACGCGGATGTCAGACACTCAGATTTACCGGAGTGCTTCAGAGCAGAGCTTGTCTGAAGTATAGACAGATTTACTTTTTGCAACAGCAAACTAGAGACATTTCGGTGCTGATTGCTGCTGTCTGTGTTTCATTGTGATGAGCGTCGGCTGCAAGTGTTAGAAATTCATTTAGTCACAGCCCCTGGCAATCTCCCACATTCTTCTCTCGAATCAGACCCCTTCTCCTGACTCTGAGTTTTGCCCAGAGAGAATTCCAGTGGCCCCCGACTGCTCCCCACTGCCTCTCTTCCACCACCACTTGCTCCTTCTGAGCCTGCACCATGATCTGTAAGTGGAAATACTAAGTCGGCCAGGCAGCATCTGTGGAGCAGGAACCAGTAACGTTACAGCTCAGGGACCCTCCCTCAAAGCTGGATGAGTGGAAAGGAGCAAACACAAGGAAATCTGCAGATGCTAGAAATTCAAACCCTTCGAAGGGACTCGGCCCGAAACATCGACAGTGCTTCTCCTTATAGACGCTGCCTGGCCTGCTGTGTTCCACCAGCATTTTGTGTGTGTTGTTGAGTGGAAAGGAGTCAGTTATCAAAGCAGAGATGGGGAGGGGTGTCAGTCAAAAGACGATATGGGAATAGTTACAATAAATTGACTGGTTACCTCTTTGTGCTGAACTTATCATCATCATATGTGGCATGTCATATGACGTGGATGATCATGGTCTTTTGACCATGGTTGTTATTAGCAAATTTTTTCTGTAGAAGAGGTTTGCCATTGCCGCCTTCTGGGCGGTGTCTTTACAAGATGGGTGACACCGCCCGGTATCAATTATCTTCAGGGACTGTCCTCCTGGTGTCAGTGTTTGCATAGCCGAGACTTGGAATGTTCATGTGACCATCCACGACCCGCTCCTATGGCTCCACCAGCGGCCTACTCTTTGCCCAAGGGTGACCTGCAGGCTAGCGGAGGGAGGGAGCCTGCTACATCATCTTTAGCGGAGGCGTCTCTCCGCCCTGCCACTCATTTCACTGCACCGCTGCCGCTAAACAACAAATTCATGTCGTAAGACAGTGATAAAGTACCTGATCCTGCGATCAGCTGGTAAGGAGCATGAGTACTGACTATTAGGCATGCATTTTATAGAAACAAGGAGCAAATGGCCATCAGTCTGATCATGGGAAATGTGACCAACACTGCAGGAGCTCAATGGGTTGAGCAGTACCTGTGGTGGTGGTGGGGGAGGGGGTGGGGAAGGACCTGTCGATGCTTTGGGTCGAAACCCTGGATCTGGACTGACAGCGGAGAGGGCAGATGGCAAATATAAAGAGGAGAGGGGGGTGGGATGAGACAGGGGGCCGGTGGACCAAGGACCGGTGAAGGATGATGGTCAGATTGAGACAAGTAAGGGGAAGGAGATGGGATGGATTTGGGCGGCAGAGTATGGTGCACGAGAGGTGGGGGCAGACATGAAAAACAGAGGCAGATAGAGTGAGGTGGGAGGAGGGGTAGGACAAGAGCAGAGACACTTGTTGAAAAGAGATAGACAAGAACACAAAAGGTTGCCAATGTTAGAATGAGGTGAGTGGGGAGTGCTAATGGGAACCAACAGGGAGGGCAGATG